>NW_019384449.1:293500-363695 GCF_000671375.1 Centruroides sculpturatus | reverse complement strand
GTATTGTAATTAATAAAATTAAATAACGAATTTTATTTTTAAATGGTAAATTTTTGAATTCAATTTTAATATATGAAAAATTTATTTATTTATTTATTTATTTTTAATTTCTTAAATTTAATTTAAACAAAACGAATTTAAAGCAATTTATTCATTATTCATTTTAATAACAAGAGTTTAAAACCATTTTTTGAAAAGAACTAAAACGAAAACTTTAGTAATTTTACATGATAAAAGCTTCTTATTTACTACATTTGCCTGTAATATACGTTCCCTTGTGCACTTTAATTTCAAAGAGGATTAGGTATATTAAATCTTGGTAAAAAAGAAAAAAAAGAGGAATATTTTAAAATTATTTTAGTCTTTTAATGAGCTACTCTTGCACATAATTCCTCGCTCGAGTTTAAGAGATAATATTTTAAAATACTTACCTGTGACAACATTCAACTTTGCTGCTTTTCGTCTAACTAAATTTTGCGCCTTTAGGATATTCCGAGTTACTGAGAAGGATAATGAATGTTTACATCTTTGCATAATATTATTTAATGTAGAAAACATGATCTTCGCATCCTATAGAAGCTTCGAGGCATTTATATAAAAAAAAAGTTNGCTTGAAAAGAGAAAAATTAAAATTAAAGTATTTAAATTTTAATATAAACATTAATTAACATGAATAAATATTTAAAAGAATATTTACGAATAAATTAAATAAAAATTGTTGTTATGCATTATAATAATCGAAAATAATATTATTAATTTATTTATTAAACAAACTATTTCTGTTATAATTTGAATTTTAATGTAAATTTATTGGAGATAATTATTTTTTTTTTAAGAATTCGTCATTAAAATTGTATCCGAAAATAAATATCATCATTTATTTTGATGTTTTCAGTTTTTCATCGAGGTGAACGACCATTCGGTTTTTACTATTCACGATTTCAAGAGTGGAATAAAGAAAACTTTCCAACTTAAAATCATGAATAAATAAGCAAAAAAAAAAAGTAAATAAGTCTTTTATTTTTATTTTGTTTTTCTGATAAAGTAAACGATTTTAATGTTCATACTTATTATTTTTTTTGTTTTCTTTAATTCGAATTATATTTAAATTTTGCTACGTGATAATATTTAATTTCTAAATATTTTATTTTTATTACTACAAATTTATAATAAAGTGAATTGTCTTAAGAGTTTAATATGAAATTATACTTATATATTTTTTTATCTTTTCTTTAACTAGAATCGTAGTTAAAAACAAGTCATTTAAATGACAAAGAAAACGGCGTATAAATTATTAATACGACGAGGGACATTAATGATTTAATTTTATAATAAAAATTATACTTGTATTAATTAAATCATTAAAAAAATAATGCGTATTTTGAATGTATAATAAAGTTATAATCGAATTAATAAAATTAAATAACGAATTTTATTTTTAAATGGTAAATTTTTGAATTCAATTTTAATATATGAAAAATTTATTTATTTATTTATTTATTTTTTCTTTCTTAAATTTAATTTAAACAAAACGAATTTAAAGCAATTTATTCATTATTCATTTTAATAACAAGAGTTTAAAACCATTTTTTGAAAAGAACTAAAACGAAAACTTTAGTAATTTTACATGATAAAAGCTTCTTATTTACTACATTTGCCTGTAATATACGTTCCCTTGTGCACTTTAATTTCAAAGAGGATTAGGTATATTAAATCTTGGTAAAAAAGAAAAAAAAGAGGAATATTTTAAAATTATTTTAGTCTTTTAATGAGCTACTCTTGCACATAATTCCTCGCTCGAGTTTAAGAGATAATATTTTAAAATACTTACCTGTGACAACATTCAACTTTGCTGCTTTTCGTCTAACTAAATTTTGCGCCTTTAGGATATTCCGAGTTACTGAGAAGGATAATGAATGTTTACATCTTTGCATAATATTATTTAATGTAGAAAACATGATCTTCGCATCCTATAGAAGCTTCGAGGCATTTATATAAAAAAAAAAAGTTCTCTAGAATAATAAAAAAAATACGTAAGAAAAATTGAGATGAATCAAAAATGAAGAGAAGTAATTATGCATAAATTCAAACTGATATAGAAGAGTCATCCAGCTGGTTATCAAAAGATGATATTTAGTATGAATAAGTTATGAAGCGGTTTCCAAATTATGGAGTGCGCTTTCTTTAGAGGCGCCAATGAATTTAATAGGGTGCAACAGCTACCGAATGATAGATACTTCATTATAGGCTGCTGTATAAAATTTTTTTAAATTCTTATTTTTTCAAATTTACACGCGGAAATCTTTTAAAAAAAATAAATAAAACTTCATTTTTTTATAATTTAGATCAATTGTATATAATAATAATGATACAAACATATAAAATTATAGAAATAAAATTATTATATTCTAAATGGTTTTAGCCTTCTAATATTATACTTTTTATTTATTCAAAGTTTTAACAACTCTACTAAAATGGCTTGACAAATGTATGTTTAATCATTTCTGTAATAAGATTTTATTATAATTTTATTTAGTAGATTTGNATATATATATATATATATAAGTTATTACCTACAAACAAGACTGTCTGTCTGAATCTTTGATATTCCTTATGATTTCTTCTTATGAATCATAAAAAAACATATTTTTTATAGAGTAGAAAAAACGTGTAAACAGTCTTACTTTGTAATATATAAAGGAAATTCGAAAATAATATTGTGTTCTTTAGTTTTTTTATATTTAGAATTTAGATAATAGACTTTTAAATGGATGTTATTCAGACAGGATTCTTCTTCAATCTATTTATTTAAATGAACAGATACACAGGATTTATATAAATGAATGCAGAGTTATGATTTTATTTTACATTTTAACTTTATCATTTAAAATAAACAGTTTGATTAAAAAAATACAATCAAAATATTAAGATAAGCTAGGATATGTGGAAAATGTCTGAATTCTCTTAAGAGATTTAATTTCAAACTTTCTAATTTTGTCTTCTGCATTAGCGGAATTTAAAAGGAAAAAAAAGCGATATAATAAATAATTCCTTGTGATAAAAGTACTTTTAGCAGTGTTTATGTGGCTAATTTAATGAGTTTCTATAAAAAAAAATAATAAAAAAGACTATTTTAACGTTGCCGGACCTTATTAATAATTTATACTACATAAACCCTATCAAATTATTAAGAAATTTGATATGAAAAAGTGGCAAAATGATGTGAAAAACAATACGTAAACAATGAAAGCTAAATATGTAATCGTTTTTAAATGAAAAATAGTAAAATTATTATTTAAATAAATATAAGTTGAGAAAAGCATCATTGAGAAAACAGAAAATGTCAAAAACGATTAGAATTGAGTTTAATTCAAATTATGTTGAATTAAAATTACAATATTTCAAATTACGACTCGTCTTAATTATTTATGTAATAATTCCTAAATACGTTTTAGTCCTAATTCGAAGCCGTTACAATTTAAGTTTTCACTTTTACAATTAAATATAATTTGGATCTTTTTTAAAAATGAAAATAAAATACAAAATATGAAAAACAACGAGGTTAAAATTAACTAAAAAACTCGAACACTTACAAGTCGTAATGACGATGTTTACCATCGTCATAATGACTTTTGGATCACGTGATTATTACGTAATTTTTGAGTTAATTTTAATCCGAATCATATTTAGTTACCATTAATAGATTGTTATTAGGATTAAAGATAAACGCGGAGAATTTTGATATTGTTGTAACTGTATAAACTGGCATTATCGCTTGAATTGCAACTTATGTTTTGGTGTCGCCTGAAGCGGGCTTGCGCCGTGACTGGAGAGTCTCTACCCAATCAGAAGGAGCATTCACGTCACGTATTGTAGGGCAGCCAAGTTTTGATGAGGTGAGGAATAGAAGGCGGCTGAGTGTGTCGTGAACATGACTCCAGTACGGTGTCGACGTTTCATTCGGGATACCGAACTTGACGTTCACGTGGATTGTCGGAACTCTAATTATGGCTTCGATATTGATACTTATTCTTTTGGTGAGTATTGTTACGTATTCATGTGTATTGTTCTTTTTTTTCCTTTTATTCTAAGTCATGTATATTGATTCGGCTTTATAGCTGTGCGTGATCATTTTTATTTTGGGGTTATATGATTCAAGCTTTCTCAATTTATCATTTCGAGTAGGTCTATTCACGTTCTGCTCTGTTTAGTTAGACTTCAGAATATCATATCTTTTGATATATTGATATAGTTAGGTGTTTTTATATATGTGGTTGGTATAATATCAGATAAACTTGGAATTTTTTTAATAGTTTGCTACTAGTATTAATTTTTTTTGGTGTAAAATTAATGTAAACATGTGTATTTTTTAATGGAAAAGAAAGATTTTAAAGCTTGTTTAATTCGTTTTATACGTTATATATTCTACGAAACTTAAAGATAAATTAGGAAATGAATGTTGAATTTTATAACTTTTTTTATGCTAAAAAATTAATGTGAAGTATTAAAATGTTTTATGATAAAAATTTTCTTAATTAGCTTATTTTTATCAATTAAATATTTTAGTTTAATTTATTTATATATTAATGATAATTATATTATTATATTCGCTTCTAGACGTGCCGAAATTTATATATAAGCACACAACTGTAGGTCTGTTTGAATTATAAATATATTAATAAGGTATATTCGTCAATTAATTGAAACTTCCGAATGTAGACAATGTAATGCTTACATATATATAAATAAATATACAAATAATAGACAAATATTATCTTATTGGATCCATTGATAATTTTGTTTAATAATCTGAAAAATCGCGTGTTGTTAAAGAGAGGAAATCGCTACGATCAATTTTTGTTTCAACGATGTTCGAGTTTCTATTTATAGAAAGTGGGAGCGAAGTCGAATTTGGCGACATCAGACCCGGCTTAGTGACATTTTAGTGTTCGTACTTTTAGATTTTTATCAATATATCGAGTAAACTATTAATAGTGGATTTATTTCTGTTATACTTTTTTTATATAGATAAAAAAATACTCTTTTTTATATCAAGCTTACTATTTAAGTGGTTAAATTGTTAAGATATAAATAAAAAATAACGTAAGGATCTAATAAATAAATGTAATGTCTTGTTTACGCTTTGATTTTTAATAAAATTATTTAAATATTTTTAGAAATTGGATTATTTTTTTTTAAATAAGAGAAATTATTGAGAATTATTTAACATTAGACATGAAAAACACACTAAATTCATTTAGGATTGTACGATTTAATTCTTAAAGAATAAGGTTTTGAAAAATAATTTTAAATTTTATTATAGCCTTAAAGTAACTTTTTAAATATTTTATAACTTTAAAAGGTTTAAATAATAAATTAATTTGAAAGTATTCTCTTATAGCTAAGTATTCATTTAGTGTATTATTTGTATACTTTCCTTGTACCGAATTTGATTATTTTGCATTAGGATAATCTATAAAATATAAAAATATTTTATTTTCGTAATATTTAAATAAATAAATAGAATAAAATATGCATAACATTAGTTAGGGAAGTATACAGAAAATAGGATATAGAGTATAATTTGGAGTTACGAGAAGTGGAAGTTATACGAATATTTAAAGCAAACTTTATAATTGATATTCTAGAAAGATTAGGAAACTTGAGAGGAAAATTTCCAGAAGGATAAATAGGTCATTTGTAAAGGCTACTTTATGTTTATGATGGGATTTAAAAAGGAAATATATATATATATTAATTTTATGATATCAAAAAAAATTAATCAATCAACAGAAATGGAAAATATGTAGTCATCATTAACTTGGCTACAAGAAAAAGACAATTGTATTAGAATAAAAGAAAAAAAATGCTGAATATATTGTACTTTATTTTGATATCGTAGATAGTATCTGTTCAGTTTAAGATGGATCATGATGTTTTTATGTAAAAAGCCAAGAATACTAAAAATATATTCCTATGGGAAATCTGCGAGTAGAATGTTATTTTACCGGGTAATAGATTGAATTGGAGAAAGTTTCGTAGTCTAGCTGTTCCTTATAATTTAGCATTCTGTAGAAGTAAATTGATATGAATTGTTTTATCAATATTAGAAGGAGGAAGGAGATAATACTCGATCTGAAAAATTTCGAAAAAATTTATGAAAGGAACGAGCATTATACGGATATATTAGAATTTTCATCATTTGCTCGTTTCTCATAAAACAAGATTGTATGTTAAAGAAGAGTTAGAAAAGAAAACAAAGAATTAGATGTATTAAAAAAATTAATTAAATGCTTTAGTGGATTAGAAACAAATGAAATTTGTCAGTTTCTGAAAGTAGTAAGCAGTGGAGTATGAAACGATCAATATTAAAAAAAATTTACGAATTAAAAAAAAAGAATAATGGATTTTTCAAACAGGAAGAATAGTTATTGAAGCGAGATATATGTAAAAGTTGCATACGAACGTAACATGAAGGAGAATTCTTAAACTGCACTACGATTTTCCATTCTTCTCAATATAAGAAAGTAACTACTAACTAGGAGGATTGAGAAAAAACTTCAGAAATTATAATCGTAAAAATGATTGAGATACGTAACCGTACACCCTCGATCATGACAGTGGCACATTATATCTTCTTGGGGACCCTGGCAAATTTGAATTAAGAGGCCCCACGTTCAGTGTTGACTTCGGACATTATTCTTTGTTGAACTATTTTTGAGAAATATTTTCTTATAAAAGATTAATTTGGGGTCCTTGTTGGTGGGGTCTCAGGCAATTTCTTTTTTTCTTTCATAGGACAACGCGCCACTGGATTATGGGACACTTTTTCTGTCTTTATATATTGATACAACATCGTATTCTCTAATCTATTTGTGAAAAAACGTCCCCAAAGATTAAATAATTAAATAAAAATTTATCGATGTAATTATTTGTCTCCAAACTTTCCCCCCTTGGAAAATTTTCTGCGGAAGATCATGCCACTAACTATCAAATTACATTGCCTAAATGGTGGTCGAAGTTTAGATATGGTAGAGAATACGACATCGTGTTAATTAAAATGAGAGACCACATCTAATCTATGATTTGTAAAGGTAGAATATAATAGATGCGTGATATCTTCCGTTAATAATAGCAACAACAGTAAATATAAAAAGTGCAATTTATGATTTGTTACGGAGATATAAGCTATTTAATAAATTTATTTTCTCCTATAAAACAGAATGGATAAGGTTATTAATACAATGTCATCTACATAAGCGAGGGCATGAATGTAAGTATAACTTATTTTGACATCGGTGTAGTGGTATCAAAAATATTATATAAATCTTTAATGAATATGATTAAGGCTAATTGAATTATCTAGGGGCAACATTAAACAAGAAGCGAATCGGAAAATTTGTTATTCTGTTAGATTTTCTTGACGAAAAATTCGTGAATAATTTAGCAATTATTTTAATAAATTTAATACTAATTTGAAGTGGTAGAAATTTATTTATTAAGTTCGGAATAATGGCACGTTAAAATCACTACATCAACTAAAAAACAAATTTTAAATTAATAAATCTTAATACAAATTACGACCTTTGTTGAAGTGGGAATGAAGTCGAGGAATTAGAAGATAAATTGTCGACTGTGCACCTTCTTGTCAGAAATCGAATTCAGGGCCACTAATCAAAGAATTTTCAACGAGCTAATTCTTAAATCTTGGCTGTTAACATAGTAAAGATGATTAAAATATAGAAATTAGTAATAACTACAATGAGTATTGAGGTAGTATATAACATTTACTAACATTTTTTGGACAAAGTTATTATATTAATTAGCTGAAATTAGGGGAAATTATATACTGATAATTAGAGGAAGAAGTTATATTATTAATTAAATATAAATTAGGCAATTTAGAATATCATTTTATATATAAAATGTTTTAAAATGGAATAAGATATATCGTAATTAAGACGGATAAAGACAAGCTTAAGGTGTGTGTTTATTCGTCGGACTATAAAAATAATTTTAAGAGTGGATCAAGAGCTATCGAATATCCAAAATAATACAGATAATACGAGGGCGGTGTTGTAGTTTATATGTAAGAAATTCTTTTATTAATGAGAATATAAGGATACGAATGCTTATAGAATCTAATAAATCATGTATTTTTATTAAAAAGTTTCGTTTAGTAGCCGGCTAATACTGTTAAATTGTCCTCTCTTATTTTTTATAATTTTATAAGGTAAATTTTATAAAATATAAAAAAAAATTATTTCTACAGATTTCCTAAATTCAATCATTAAAGTAAATATTCCGACAATAAAATAATGTTTTTTTATGTATTAAAAAATAATTAAATTATTTAATAGAAACTACAGAATTATAAATTAATAATTATAATTAATTTTCATATTATTTTTTAATACGCTTCGAATTTCAATATTTGAACGAATAAATATATTATTATAGTTGATTAAATTGGCAAATAAACGTTTATTTCAATTATAAAAAATTATATTTTTTTTGTATATTTAAAGCTTTAAAAATATTCTATTGAGTTTTCGTTTTATTTTTTTATATTATTAATTTTTTTTATTACTTTTTATATACTCCACTCCTTTTTATTTTTCAAAATTTACATTCTATGATAAAAAAAATTAATTTTTATGATTCTTCTGATGGCATTTTTTCTCTTACATAATGTAATTATTTACGAAGAATTTTTCATTTAGTTTTTTTTTTAAATAGATGGTGGAATTTTATTCTAAATAAGATTGAAATTTTAATAATTTGCACACGATAAAAAACACTTTTATATTAAGAAAACATATTGTTTATTAAAATTAGCGAATAACTTGCGCGCTATATATGGATAAGTTTTGTTGATTTATACAAAAAAAAGAATGAATTATAAATTATATTTAAATATTACAAATTCCTGACCATATTTGGCATGTTTAAACTTTCATATTTTTTTCCAATCACATACAGCATCTCTCTCTTTATAAACTAAAATTAAGTAATAGTACTTACATTTTGTTTATATTAATTAATAGCATTTTATCTGATTTAAATGTATTATCACATTCAAATACAGTCGAACCTCTAATAAAGGCCACCTCTAAACGGCGGCCATTTTTTTCAGGAGCCTCTCTCTTTTTGAAACGCGTACAAAATCACCTTCAAACAACAGACAGTGATCATTTATGTTCCCATTCGTGTCCGTTGTTCACAAGTTTGACTGCAACTTATTTATTTATTTTCTTAATTTTAAAGGAGGGAAGAGTTTATCAACATTTTTTTCAAATAAGTTCTTACTTNTTGATACAATTTTCATAAATTAATTGCAATTTATTTTTTAAATTTTCCTATCATTTTACGTAAAAATTTTAAATTAAATTATAAATAATTATTTGAAGCTGATCAGTGTTAATCATATCTAATTCAATTTAGAAGTTTTATTATTAATTTAGTTGAAAATTTATCAAATTTTGACAAAAATATCATTTAATATTGAAAAACATTATTCATTTTCCATATTAAACGATTATATGGGCCTATATTCAATATTTAATTATATTCTTTTATTTACGTCTAGACTAAACGACAAAAAAAAAAAGATATATAATATAAATATTCGAGTAAAATTTTCATTAATTCGACGTCAAGATTTTCTATTTGATACGAATAGCAAACGTCATAATTCGAATTTAATAAGCAATGGCAAATTTCCCATAGGCTCACTAGACCCAGGCTAAGGAGAGGCAAGAGTTAGGGGCAAAAATTTAAAATAATAACAATAAAATTAAGAATTAAGTACGAATAAATTAAGACATATCAATTAAGGAGAATTAATATATGAATACATTTTGCATGATAATACAGTGGTAATACTGATGACGTGCTTTTAATAGCTCTTTCGATATTTAAAAATCTGCAATTATTTCAGAATTAAAATTATAAAATAGAATCATTCAGTGGCACAACTTTAGGGGTGCCTGCATATTGTGATATGCAGGAGCACCCAAACTAGTGCCATTTTGTGCCATAATGGTGCATTTAGAAATATGGGCGAAGGTGTGACATATTTTTAAATGCATTATAGTTAATAAGAAGTGTATAAAATTTTAAAAGTAGATCAAACTTTCTTTTTTAGATCTGGTTAACTGGAGAGAGAAGCGGATCAATCGCTCTTGGATACAAACGATTAGAATATCATTTTATATATAAAATGTTTTAAAATGGAATAAGATATATCGTAATTAAGACGGATAAAGACAAGCTTAAGGTGTGTGTTTATTCGTCGGACTATAAAAATAATTTTAAGAGTGGATCAAGAGCTATCGAATATCCAAAATAATACAGATAATACGAGGGCGGTGTTGTAGTTTATATGTAAGAAATTCTTTTATTAATGAGAATATAAGGATACGAATGCTTATAGAATCTAATAAATCATGTATTTTTATTAAAAAGTTTCGTTTAGTAGCCGGCTAATACTGTTAAATTGTCCTCTCTTATTTTTTATAATTTTATAAGGTAAATTTTATAAAATATAAAAATATTTTATTTTCGTAATATTTAAATAAATAAATAGAATAAAATATGCATAACATTAGTTAGGGAAGTATACAGAAAATAGGATATAGAGTATAATTTGGAGTTACGAGAAGTGGAAGTTATACGAATATTTAAAGCAAACTTTATAATTGATATTCTAGAAAGATTAGGAAACTTGAGAGGAAAATTTCCAGAAGGATAAATAGGTCATTTGTAAAGGCTACTTTATGTTTATGATGGGATTTAAAAAGGAAATATATATATATATTAATTTTATGATATCAAAAAAAATTAATCAATCAACAGAAATGGAAAATATNCTGAATACATCTCGGAAAGATTTACATAGTAACATCTGTTGTCTTGTAAACAGAATTTGTACATTATTGTTTACATTAGTACACATGTCGCGCAGAAAAGACAATCAAGAGGATAATCAATCAATGTGACATTATTTTTAGAAGATGACAAGGCTGAGAAAGCGTACTAGTCTCTTTGGATATCTAACTTTGCCTTAGGGGATCGTTATGCTTCTTTACTTTCCTTCCACTTGAAATCTGTGGTCTTATGAGGCTATTCCAGTGTTCCAATTGTTACATTTTCAGATTGGATAGGATGTAAACACACATCTATTAAATCTCTAATGTCTTGTATGTAACATTTTTCTTTAATGTTACTTTTACAGACGATAAAATCTAAATCCTCTTAAAAACTACTCGTGTGATCCCAGAAGGAATGACCTTTATCGATTAACTCGCGTTATTTTGATGAGAAACGATTTGCAATATGATATATATATTATTTGATTTTATTTAGCACATAAATAATCTTACATCGTTACGTGATCGGATGACATTTTTCAAAAGCTTCCTGGATGATTGTCATTATTAGAAGTCATTTTTTTCTTCTCTTTTTGGTCATGGAATCCGCTATTTAAGTAATTCTTTTGCTAGAACAAAGTAGACAAGGAAAACAACTTTCTCTGTACATTTTGTTCATAAACTTTTGGCGGATACTTGTCAATATGGAGACATTTGGAATTGACTTGTATTGAGTTTATTTGGACAGTACATGAGATGCAATTTGTGACTGTCTATTTATTTATAGACTGATGAAAAAGTTTATTCGGGTGATCTAATATATAGTATAAAATATAAAGATATACTGCTTTAACTTTAGTTATATGAAACTATCTATTACCGTAAATTTTTGTAGAAAAATTATAATATTGTATAAGAAGCATGTTTTATCGCCATTTTTTAATATTTAACAAGTTCTTCTTGCTCTAATTTATACAGTTAAATCAAAATACAGTATGTTTTTCCTCTCGGTAATAAAAATTTAGTAATTATTAATTATAAATTAGCAGTACTAAGAGAAATTTTCAGTCAGCTTTACAAGGTTTGATATTCAGATGTTTGAACGATTGTATAGAGGGTAGAGCGAACCCCTTTTGCCCTTTTTTTTGAAAAAATGAAATACGTAGAGAATGTTTCTTAAAGATTTTATTTTTGTTATTAAAAATAGAATTAATTTAAAGAGGTAAGAACAACTAAAAACCGGGGAAAATCTCCTGCTTCCTCTCTCGACAGACCTGTTGATATCCTAAACACAGAGAGAATACAATAGGGAATAAGTTTATAAATTCATTTATTCTCCGCTTATTCTACTAAATTCAATTTATTTATCGAAAATTCAAAACTTAAATCTATAATACTCCTTTATTTACAAATAATGTCAAGTGTAACGAAAATTAAATGAATTGAAATAGCATTAAATTTCGTCTGAAATTATTCTAACTATAATTGACATTTGAAAGATTTAATAAAGGACATTATTGCTAATATCTCAATAAACAGAACGTTTGTAAATGCATTATCAACTCAACATTGTTGACAATATTGAGAAACTCATTAATAGATTGTCATATGTGACGATATTTTGGAGTAGAATCTTATTGATGATGCCTATATAAATTACCTAGGAATGTGGACAGAGCATTAATAGAATGACATTATTACCGTTGGCGATGTATTAATGAATTGGCTATTGCTATTGACAAACCCTTAATAAAATTAGAAGACCTACCATGGCATTTTCTTAGTAAATTAACACTGTTTTAACGGATGAGTAACGATTTAACGAGAATATATTTAACAATATATTACAAAATAATCTTTTATTNTTATTTCAGAATTAAAATTATAAAATAGAATCATTCAGTGGCACAACTTTAGGGGTGCCTGCATATTGTGATATGCAGGAGCACCCAAACTAGTGCCATTTTGTGCCATAATGGTGCATTTAGAAATATGGGCGAAGGTGTGACATATTTTTAAATGCATTATAGTTAATAAGAAGTGTATAAAATTTTAAAAGTAGATCAAACTTTTTTTTTTAGATCTGGTTAACTGGAGAGAGAAGCGGATCAATCGCTCTTGGATACAAACGACCATCTTTTTGTGAAAATATCAAGGTATATTATTCTATATTTGTTATATTTTAGTTTATTTCATGTTAATTTTAATAAATACGATTAAAGAGTATCGTTATATAAAATAAATTTACTAGAAAATAATTTTAAAAAAAGTTTATAGACAAAAAGTGTGTTTACGGAATTTTCTAAAATAAATTAAATAAGTGAATTTTATGATAAATTTTTTTTAATAATCTAGATTTTGTTAAATTAAATAATTCATTTACCTCACAAATAAGAAATTTGATACAATTTTCATAAATTAATTGCAATTTATTTTTTAAATTTTCCTATCATTTTACGTAAAAATTTTAAATTAAATTATAAATAATTATTTGAAGCTGATCAGTGTTAATCATATCTAATTCAATTTAGAAGTTTTATTATTAATTTAGTTGAAAATTTATCAAATTTTGACAAAAATATCATTTAATATTGAAAAACATTATTCATTTTCCATATTAAACGATTATATGGGCCTATATTCAATATTTAATTATATTCTTTTATTTACGTCTAGACTAAACGACAAAAAAAAAATGATATATAATAAATATTCGAGTAAAATTTTCATTAATTCGACGTCACATTTTTGAATTATTATATATTTAACTGAAAGAAAAACGGAGCAAACTTTATTGCTTTTTCCATCATTATTTTTCTATTTATTCCTGTACTTTTAAATTATCATCATTAATCAGGCAAACTCTAACCTGATGCAGTTTTACAACTAAAAACATCATTATTTCCTATTTCGTTTCATAGCTGACTATCTAAAAAATCATTAAAATTTTAATTGATAATTAAAACTTTCGAGTAAATTTACTCTCGATGACTGAATACATCTCGGAAAGATTTACATAGTAACATCTGTTGTCTTGTAAACAGAATTTGTACATTATTGTTTACATTAGTACACATGTCGCGCAGAAAAGACAATCAAGAGGATAATCAATCAATGTGACATTATTTTTAGAAGATGACAAGGCTGAGAAAGCGTACTAGTCTCTTTGGATATCTAACTTTGCCTTAGGGGATCGTTATGCTTCTTTACTTTCCTTCCACTTGAAATCTGTGGTCTTATGAGGCTATTCCAGTGTTCCAATTGTTACATTTTCAGATTGGATAGGATGTAAACACACATCTATTAAATCTCTAATGTCTTGTATGTAACATTTTTCTTTAATGTTACTTTTACAGACGATAAAATCTAAATCCTCTTAAAAACTACTCGTGTGATCCCAGAAGGAATGACCTTTATCGATTAACTCGCGTTATTTTGATGAGAAACGATTTGCAATATGATATATATATTATTTGATTTTATTTAGCACATAAATAATCTTACATCGTTACGTGATCGGATGACATTTTTCAAAAGCTTCCTGGATGATTGTCATTATTAGAAGTCATTTTTTTCTTCTCTTTTTGGTCATGGAATCCGCTATTTAAGTAATTCTTTTGCTAGAACAAAGTAGACAAGGAAAACAACTTTCTCTGTACATTTTGTTCATAAACTTTTGGCGGATACTTGTCAATATGGAGACATTTGGAATTGACTTGTATTGAGTTTATTTGGACAGTACATGAGATGCAATTTGTGACTGTCTATTTATTTATAGACTGATGAAAAAGTTTATTCGGGTGATCTAATATATAGTATAAAATATAAAGATATACTGCTTTAACTTTAGTTATATGAAACTATCTATTACCGTAAATTTTTGTAGAAAAATTATAATATTGTNTTTTTACAGTAAATAGCTTTAATGTAAAAATATTTAATAAAACAAAATAATTTTTTTAAAAGACATCATTACAAGAAATCTTTATTGCGTTACAATTTCAAATTAAATTATATTTAAAATGATATACGTCCCTTTTAATTTACAAAATGAATCATAGTTTTTTGTTCACAAGAATTTATTTACGATAAAGTGTGGCAGGTGTTAGTAAAAAATATAAATAAATATACACAAATAAATATAAAAATAAGACATGAAAATACAGTAAACAGGCAAAGATGTACAAGATACAAACGATCTTGTACTCTATGCAAGTATAAGAGGCCTGCACAGTCGATCTATTAAAGGAAGTAGTAGGCTAACTGTAAAGAATGCTGATCGTCAGACAATTTCCACAGAACTTTAGAAGAATAAATAATTACAGCTTTCCAAATATAATGATAGCTTTTAGAAAACTGAAAACCTCTAAGAAAAGTTTCTTACCTCCTTCTAAAACACGCTAGTATACACACTCATTTCGATTTGGATTTGTACAATACCTTAACGATTTTTCTTTATTTTTAAGCCCGTAAATATAAAATAGCACTTTAAATATATGAAAATGAATTTTTACTTAAGATTTTTATAGATATTTTATATTTAAAATCAATACAATTAAGAATAATTTTTATGTAATAACAAAAGATAATAAGCATTTGTCGGTTATCGATTTGTACGAAATTCTTTTTTATAAATTACAAGTCATTCTTTAAAATAATATATATAATAAAAGATACTTTGCTTTATTTAAACAAATGATCTCGAAGATGTTAGCAACTGTCAGCAACACATTGCGCTCTTCTCACAAATCTAAAGGGATGCTTTCAAAGTAAACAGATGGGATGGATGTGGTATGAATTTGAAGTCCATGTTCTCACTCATCTGTCACTAGAAGCGCTTGCAGATTTTGCTTCACTATTGACAGTAGAATGACCGATAACCTGTCACTAGAAATTGTGACAATCTCTGGCTAAGTTTTCTCCACAACACGACCGTCTATCGATTTTCATTTGATCTCTACTCACGCTCTGAAAAGGTCTTCACTTGTTTCATGTTTACTCTTAACTGACTACAGCTTACAGCTATCGTATCAGACAAGGGTCGTTAAGATACCCGATAAAATTTTCATATTAATAGAACTTTGTCTACGTTTTTATATATAATTTACATTTTAAATTCAAAATGACTGAATTTACTGTTAATTATGTACAAGAATATTCTATCGTGTAAAGATTTTAATTAGAAATTTTAACGCTTAACAAATAAGTTCTGTTTAAAAAATATATTAACATTTTTACTCTTTCTAGTTGTTTATTGGTATTAAAAATTATAATTAGATACTACATCAACTATATTAAGTAAGTAATATTATGCATGAAAGAATTCTAAACTGTAAATTACGTGATATCTGGTCGGATCAGCAAATGTCAGTTTTACTTTAAAGGAGAGAAATGAAGTATTTTATCTTAATTCATTTTACTTAGATAACTTATCTCTGTCGGCGTTTTGTCAATTTGTCGAATGAAGAACATATAAAAGTTGTTCCTGCTTCTTCATTTTAATCTGTATCAAAAGGAAAAAAAAACTATAGTTAAAGGGTTTTTTTTTGTATATAACTCATTCGATAACTTTATATAAAAAGTTATGTTAGCAGTTTTTTCTATTTAAGTTTAATGTATTTTTTTTAAACTTTAAAAAGATATCAAAAAGATAATTTTGATACTGTGCCATTTAACTTTTTATTCTTATTATTGTTATTTAAAGAAGACGGATAAGATTTGGAAATTTCGATTTTAAAATCTAGCTTATTTACAGTTTTAAAAAATTAAAAATAAATCTGGAAACTGTATTAAATAAAAAAGAATAGAATATTTTCTTTTTATATATTTTAGCAGTCGTACAGAACTTAACACGAAACTTAATGTTGTTTAGATTAATGTTTTTTGAAGTATGTACAGTACAATGTTAACTGTTTTTTAAATTGTTTTCTTACAATGAAGTAAATTCCAAAGTCATAAACTAAGTTAAATTTATTGTGCATTACTATTAATTGAACAGTTACTATTTACATTACAATTATAATTTCTGTCTACTTACTATTTACAGGTGTATTCAACANTATTAAATAATATATCAATAAGCAAAATAAGAGATTCAAGAACAAAATTGTTTATCTACAAACAATTTATTATTGTGTTTGTTGATATACAATTGTTTTCTTTGCAAAATATCAGAACTCCATTGAAACTATTATAGTCTGAATGAACTATTTTCGAATTCAAATCTCTTAGGATATTTATTTTTCTTTTATTTTTTATTTTTTCAATGCATTTGAAATTAAATTAGATTCCATTTCGCAGCCATCTCCATTTGAATCCAATACCACTTTAATTCTTTCCATGAAAAATAAAATAAAATCTATCAATGAAAATTCAGGAAATTATTAATAATAAAACGATATAATTTAATTTAAATTATTTTAAAATGTCATTAATATGCAAACTAAAATTTTTTCGTCCATAATGTTGTTGATGTTCATTTATATAGATTTAATTATAAAATAAAATAGAGGAGGGAAAAATAAAGTAAAACTGTTGATAGAAGAAAAAAATGATAACGTATTACTTAGAAAAAACTCTTGTTAAAATCTTTTAAAAATTGAAATTTTAAATAGGCTGCAAAGTAAACACTCATTGGACTTCGTAATTCGATTTAGTGATGTTTAGAGACTTTCGACGTCAGCATGGAAAAATTATTCTTTGTTAAGAGAAGAAAATGGTATCAGATTCATGAAACTTTCCACCAATTTATTTAGACTAAAAGTAATCTTAACATTTATTTTTTTAAGAAATAAAATATTTTCTTTTCCTCTTACAGCTGTCTATTTTCATCGTTTTTACAGTAAATAGCTTTAATGTAAAAATATTTAATAAAACAAAATAATTTTTTTAAAAGACATCATTACAAGAAATCTTTATTGCGTTACAATTTCAAATTAAATTATATTTAAAATGATATACGTCCCTTTTAATTTACAAAATATAATTATCTTGATTTTAAACACAACGAGAAACTACGTATATTTTTTAAACAGAAAAAAAAAATTAAATAATTAAAGAATATATTTGCTTCAAAATTAAATTATAAATGTCCAAGATTTTTTTTTATTTATTAATTTTAAAAATTATAAGAAATGACATGTATATATCTTCTTTAAAATTAGTTTTTCTCGTGTCTGTAGTACAATTCTCGAAATTATTTAATATTTAAATTTTCGAAATATACCAAAAAGTCATTCAAAAGTGACAAAAATAAATGGTAGCTCTAACAGATGATAAATCGGATCATTTATCATCCAGAATTTTTTTTTTAACTAGAGGTTAGTATCTAAAAAAATAATGTCGGATAATTGTCATACGTCTTTTATAATGGAATTTTTGTTAAGTTCTTAGAAGCGTTAAGAAATTTTTAGTTAAATGATATTTCTTTTTAAAGAGGAATTAAAATGATTTTTATTGATATTCAATTTTGATAAATATGTTAAAATTTAAACATTCCTATCTTCACGAATATAAATCAGATAACAATATTACAGTATAATAATAACATAATTTACATTCTACTTTCGTTATAAATTATAATTTCAATATTTTAATAAATTACATTTATTTTTTTTCTTTTATCTTCTACTGTTTCTGATAAGTTTTTCAGATTGCTTTATCCTTCATCCACATCACCTTCGATTTTATTTATTTTTTCTAATAATTTATTCCATAGAAATTAAATAAATTGAAATAAATCTATCAATATATTTAATTTATTGAAGAAATTAATTATTTCTTACACAGTTTATTTATAGTAACAAATTATCTTATTCGTTTGCAAAGAGGGAAGCTATTTAATTAATGCCATGTAACTTTGTAATTATTAGTAACAAATAATACACACAAAGCTAGATTATTATTAAGAAAATTAAATTAAATTTAAATTAGTATTAAGTATGCAACTCCGTTCGTAATGCACATGTCAAGTTAAAGTAAAGTTTCAAATCTTTCATTTGATTTATATGCCACGGTTTTATGAAATTTTGCATTTTTAATATTAAAAATAATAATTTATATTAAGAAATAAATCTATAATTCTAGTTGATAAAAATATAACTCCATTATTTTATAATCTACAGTTTAAGCTACCATTTTTAATAATCAAAACTAATTTTTTCGTTAGATATTATAATGCACGATGCAAAATCTTGAATAATATTATCTTTTCTATTTTAATTCATATACAAATTGCAACATAATAATATCATTCTACTATTGTTATTCAAATGTGCCTAGACATATATAAAAAAATAATATAATGGGTTATTCCGAAGTTTGTAATAGTAAAAAATGAAATAAGATTTAATGGAAATTTATTTAAATAAAAGTCTATAAAATTAAAAAAAATAATAATCTAACGAAGTTTAGATAATAGTTAATACACAGTCAAACTCATTAGTTTAATATTATAAACCGTATTCGATATATGAATAATCACATTATATTGCTCATGATAATGATGCACTCATCTAGTTCATAACGTAATGTTCTCATGTAAATGTTATTATTTTCATGGTTGCCAAGCATTAACGGAGATAGCGGTTATTAATGTTGTTTTAATGTGAGCTAGTATACGTGCGAAATGTCTGCAACGTATTACATTGTATTTGTAGTGTCTATATACCTAAATCATTTTCTGTACGTGTACAACAATAATGCAGAATAAACTCGAGAAATGACATTCTTAGTAAGTTTAAATCAAGTTTTACAAGAAAAATGATTCTTTGTGTCTACAAATCGAATACAATACATAATATATTATAGGAGAAAATGATTTAATCATAAATTTTTAATTTATTATGATATTTACTTACATATTAAATCCGAAAACTTGTAAATAAAATATTTTAAAATTAATTAAACCAATAAGTGTTTCTAGAGAATTGCAGGCAACAATTCTAAATTGAAATTTGTAAAAATCAATATTTGGCACGTAAAACGTTAGCATATATTTAAGTCATCTTAATTATTCACCTTAAACTCGTACGTGGATTTAACGATGCTTACTTTAGTTGGACGTGACAGGTTTATCAAGAAAAAGTAAGAAAATTCATTCAGTTCGACTTTTTATCTATCATCATAAAAGTTTACTCAGATGTTACTGCTTTACGGCTTCTTCTGTACATCTGCTGCAATGGGTGTCAAATAAAAGAGATAATCCTCAAAGACTAGAAAACACGAATAAGAGCAAAAGTTTTTAAGTTTACTTCACTTGGAAAGTTTTTCTTTATACTTCTATACTTCCGATTTTACTTTTTTCAATTCTTCATTTTCACAAAAAAAAAGACTATAAAATTAGTAAAACCATTTAAATTTTACTAATTTTATAGCGTTTTTTAAATTTTTAAATAGTCCAGATTAAGTATTAAAGTTTAAAAACATGTAAAAAAAATAATGTTTGGATCTGTTTGACATAAAATCTTTACGTTACTTTATTTTTAGCCCATTTTTCAATCTGCTATTAAACTTTTTTTTTAAATTTGGAGATTTAAATTAAGATAATAATATTTTATTTTTTGTCTATAAGCACCAAACTCTTTCTCGTGGGAATTAATTAGATAAAGTGAAGTAATTGCAAAGTGCTCTCAAACTTTTAACCTCTGATACGTTTATCAAAAACCTCTAACTTTAGTTAAGAGAGATAAAAGTTATTATTTAAATTTTTTTTTTCGCAAGTAAGTTTTAATTGTACACCACAGTATATATATATTTTAATAACAATTTTTTTCTTATTGAACATTTCCTACTTAACCTTTGTACATGTGATCTTTGAACCAAATTAAACTAGTTACTCCCTCGATAGAAGGACACTAATGGAGTTGGTTTGTCGAGGGAGTAGCTGTCAAACTGTCAGCTCTGTATAGAAGAAGGTTAGATTTATAAGTTGCCTTTAGAAATTTGTATTGTGACGGTGAATAGTAAGGTCTAAAGTTGATCTATTTCAAGTAATTTACAACAATTAAACAAATTAAAAGTAGCCTTTAAAATACGACATTGCGAACTAGTTCAGGACAGTTGATAAATGTTTATGGCCTTTATTTTTTTTCTATTTTTTTTCAGCGTTTATAGAGTAAAATTAGAAAATAATATGCTTTTTTCTAGCTACAGTAAGGGCTTCTTTACTTCTACATACAATTATAATTAAGCACTTGTAATGTCGTTAATAGTTATGACTACTTTTATATTGCTCTTTTATGTCTCTCTTGATATATCAATTTGTTATTCTTGTACTGATTTTTCTCATAATTCACTCTTAATGGGTCTCTTAATGGATAAATATCACGCTAGTATTAAATACATAAATTGTAGACTATACTTTTGAATTGTATACTGAATTAAAAATCTTACAAAAATTTATAATAATAAAAAAAACTGTTGAAGAAGTTAAATTAAATTATTATTATATTTTATCATCCAAAACACAACTTTTTTTCCTTCATCTTTATGATTTACTCGACTCTATATCGTTATTTTGCTTACTATTTTTTATACTGCATCTTTGATAAATTGTCTTTATTATATTGCTCTATCTTTGGATTGTTTGGTTCATGTTGTGGAGACTTATTGGCTTTGTCTTGTGTGGAGAAGACCATCGTCTTTGCTTCTTTATAATTTGTTTTGTATTTTAAGGATAGTTGAACACTTCTTGATTATAAATATTTCGTTTCTCTCTTTAATTTTGTTTCATATTGTTTATCATAATTTTTTATGTATAAGGTTTCTGTTTCACGGTTTAACATTCTGTGTTTTATTTAATTTTGTTTAAAGATTTACTGAATTGTTTTATACCATAGTTGTCCCATATTCGCGATTGAATATTATTGAATTTTTTTATTCTGCTTTTTATTGTTATTAGTTTGCTTCTTTTAATAATATTGGTTTTCTTATTTGGCATTTACAGCATTCACTTTATTTCCTGTAGTATTATTAGTTTCATTCTACATTGTTGTTAGTTTTCCTTTTAGTGCTCTTGGAATTGCCTCTAGTATTGTAGATATTTTCTTCGACTTTGTTAAGTTTTCCCTCGAGTTTTTTAAGTCTTTCACTTGGCTTCCTTTTTTTTATCTGTTTATTGACTTTAATAACGAGTTAAATTATTAAATACAAATATTTGTAATTATTAGTTTCTTGAATGTTAATATTATTTTATTAGGGGTCACTAATCGCTAAGTTGGTAATTAGTGCAAATGCTTTGAATATCTATATTTCTAGTCATGCAGAGTGGGAAGTTTTAAGTTACATATTCTATACTTAATGCTAATTACAAATGCTGCTGTACGGATTGTATCGTTTTATTAATTCTTCGTTTCAACTTTATAAGAGTTATTGAAGATGTGATTTTAATATTACATTTCTCTATTTTGATTTTGTTTGGAAGAATATTTAAACTTTAAAAATCACTACACATTTTATTAAGATAAATTAAAGATTTTTTAAAATATTAAATTTAAGAGAAAGAAGAAACGCAACTGACAAATGTAATTCAAAAATAAAGAATTGAATTGCTGCCAAAAAATTCTCTTTTCGAGCGTAATCATTTAATGGCATTCTACTGAAAGAATTGCAATTTGAATTATTTCCTAGAGATAATTGAATTGTTCGAACAGATTCGTGTTTTGATGTTACAATATTAATGAAGGAAAAACTTTTCAATCTTTCAAAATGTCTTACAATACATTTTATCTTTTATTCAATTTAGACGATAAATTTTGAAAGATGTCACAGGGATAAAAAGTCATTCTGGTCATTTTTGAGACCAAGTATCGCTGAATAATGCACAAGTATCGCTACCGACCTTTAAGGGCTGTTACATTCAACCATGAATCTCTTGTTACTGTAAAAGCAAGGATTTCTTTTTCCCCCTATTCCTTTATAACAACAAATTTTTATATTTTTAACAACCTCGTTCAGAATTAGAAAATACTCTAATTTGGTATATTTTCTACAAACATTTTTTAAGTAGAGTCCCACAAAGAAGAGCAAGAGTTTTACTATTATTACAACTTTTGCAATATAGAAATGATATATTATACTGAAACTCATGATATTATTAACTATTTAGGAATATATTACTAATATAAAGCATATGTATCAATTAAATAATACATATTTAACGTCTTACTATTTATTTATGTGGAAAAATTTCTACAAACATTTTTTAAGTAGAGTCCCACAAAGAAGAGCAAGAGTTTTACTATTATTACAACTTTTGCAATATAGAAATGATATATTATACTGAAACTCATGATATTATTAACTATTTAGGAATATATTACTAATATAAAGCATATGTATCAATTAAATAATACATATTTAACGTCTTACTATTTATTTATGTGGAAAAATTTTTATATAGCCTATATTTAAGTTTAATAATAAAATATTAAAACTTATTATAATGATAATTTAATTATTAATCCACAGAATATTTTATATAAGTGTTTTATTTATAATTTGGATATCTGTGTTGAAGTAAATAAATATTACGAGTTATAAAGGTGGAAAATGTCACGTTATTTAGCAATTTAAATTATAAAACTATATAAATCATTAGAGTAGTCATCAATATTACTATTAATCTAATTATTATTTAAGTAATATTAATTGCAACAAATTTAACCAATTTTAAACTTTATCCTTTAATTTAAATATAATATTTTAATTGCTTTAAAGTAAAATATTGTCATATTTCAAAATAGTTTAAAAGTTTATATTTAAAAATTTTTAGGATTTTATTTATTTATTTTTTTTAAATTTAAAAATAAAATTATAATTATAAAATTTTTGATATGGGATTATATTAGGATATGATCTTTTGTTAGGATTTTAAGCATTAGTTAAGAATTCGACATGTGAATTAGATTATTTCAAAAATCATAAAGTATAACCTAAAAAATTTAATATTATTTTTTTAGATGAAATTTTGTTCTTTCAAAAAATTAACCAAATAAAAAGCAGCTGTTTTCTATTATATAATAAAAGTATATCAATCAAACAAGTAGAGTTCATGTATCTAAAATCTACATTTTTTCATACCACTAGTTGATATTAAAGTTTCTTGACCAGAAAATTGAAATTTGCTCTAACCGATTATATTTCAATAGTGAAACTATTTAAGCGAAATGATCAAAATTTACATTTTCTTTTATTCAGTTGTCGAATTGGATTGCATATAAATTTGTTGCTTTTTTGATAGTTTATCGTATGAAAGGATAATACATCTTACTCTTGAAAATAACTATAACAAAACTGCAGGAAAATTTGCAAAATTTTCCTGTAGGTTTGCATATTATTGTATTTTAAACTCTAGCAATTTTAATTAAATAATTGTTCGAATTTAAAGTCTACCCGCATAAAGTTTGGTTTATTTGTTTACGGCAAGGCGACACGTGGGCAATCTGCCGAGGGTGGATGTCTCTCTGGAGGTCTTTTATGGGAAACTGGCACCTATTTTGGTTGTTACAAACGTGAAGAAAGCCCGAAAAACGAAAAACTTCCACGCGTGAATCCACGACCAATGTTTAGTGATTTTATCCATTTGGCCACTGATAGGAACCTGCATAAGGTTTAATTAATTAATTGCTATTTTTCGTTCTTTTCATTACTGATATTTAGATGTTAACTATAATAGTTTTTTCCTAAGTTTTTAAATTATAACTTTGGAGCTTCATTTTTTCGGAATTAATGATTTTAAATGAGATTCTATTATTCTTTAAAGTCTAACGATGCTGTATAATAAATGAATATATTAATATAGCCCCCGGTGCATTTCGTAATCCTTAAAGAAAACCGAGCAACTGGCCTTTTTTATTTTTTAAATTTTAAATTGCCAAAACAAGTCCTAAAGAACTCCTGAGGGATTTTTGATGTCTTCTGGGTTCTATAGTCATCATATGTAACCGAACTCTTCATAACTCTTTTGGGATTACTTCAATAAAGGATATGTTCTTTCGTGAAGATTTTGAACATTAGATTCTATTATTTCAAAAATCATAAAGTCTAACATAAAGAATGATATTTGAGTTAAAATGTAAGAAGTAGATAGCAAGACCTTAAAATCATTAAATCGTTTTGTCTTTTTTTCTAATTATTAATCGATATTTCAAGCAATTTAATGCTTGATATATAATAAAATATCATTCTTTATTCGGAAATAAATTAAAGGTTCTAAGTATCTATAGAGTTCTTTCTTTAAAAAAATCGGTTCTAAGCAACAGTAATAAAATTTTAATTGCTATTGAGTAGATTTATCAAATAGGAGACTTGGGATTTGACTTTTCTTTACCTAAATAAAATATATCCTGTAGTATAGTTCGATTATATACTGTCGTTTTTAAGAAAGAGTATTGTTAAACTTTTTAAATCGTATTAGAATTTAACATTATCTATTCATTTTCAATATACTTTAAAAAGTTTTTACAAGAAAATTCCTGTGTATCCTATAAAATGGAGAAAAATTCATGCTCGAGAACGTCGTTTATCAAATTTAGACAAATCAGGCAAACCAGAAATTTTTAAAGCATGTGACTAGAACCATTCATTCTGTCAAGCCGATTTTGCTATTATAATATTGTTTTATTTTAAACGATTGAGGTTAAACGAAATATTTTTGAGATTTTTTCGTAAAAATAAGATTTCAAAACTTGTATTCAAAATTATTAAAGCTGAAACAAATCGATAAAAAGTCAAAAAAATAGGTCATTTGGGTTCTGACATATATTGTAAAGTTGGTGTTGTCCTTTATTTACTTAACTGCCATATTATTTTATTTTAAAAATATTTATATTATATTAGAGTATTTATATATTTTTTGAATTATACAGTGTGGTCGCGCTAATCCGACCTAATTGAGACCAGTGGTAGTTAGGATTAATGAAAATTTCGGATTAACGGCAGTATAGAAGGTAATAGTAAGGATATGATGAATACGTTTTGAGGCTATTGTTTATCGTTGTAAGATACTTTACAGCAGCAAACAGAAATTAGAATTGTTAAGTCAAATAGGGTCACAGAAAAAATGAGCACCAGTGTTTATGCGTTATTCATGTTTATTTACACGTGAGATGCAGATATAGGGAATGGTAGAAGTTCTTCGGGACGACCAGGGATTCGGATTAGCGCAACCATATTGCAATATGTTTCATATATATATATATAAATTTTATAGAAATTCGATTGTCAAATTATTATTTAATTGATCTGTTATAGCTTATTCTAGTCGTATTATTACCTAAAATAAGTTTCTATTGGAACACCATATTGTAACTTATAATTAAATGACATATTTTTTAAATGATTGAAAGAAATTTACACATAATAATTTTTCAATTTCGCAGAATGATCAGCACTCGTCTTTTCTATGGACAATCAAGAGAGAACCCCCCTCCTACTTTTTCGGGACCATTCATGTACCCTACACAAGAGTGTGGGATTACATTCCGGACAATGCCAAACAAGCCTTCGAATCGTCAGACAATGTTTATTTCGAATTGGACTTGATGGATCCATACACAATTTCAGCATTGGCTAATTGCCAGATGTTGCCTCAGGGTAAGAATCTAGCGGACATTATACCAGATGACATTTACGGGAGGCTAAAGAGACATTTGGATTACATAAAGGGCAAGATGCCTTCTTGGATGAGTGCAGATCAAAGAGGTAGAGGACGTTATGGCGACTATTTGTTTAATGCCATAACTGGAAACTGGGAGCGAAAGAGGCCAGTTTGGGTAATGCTTATGGTTAACTCTTTGACAGAGAATGACGTCAAATCTAGGGGAATCCCTGTTTTAGATTTATACTTGGCTCAACAAGCCGAAAGAATGAAGAAACAGACGGGTGCAGTGGAGAAAGTAGAAGAACAGTGTATACCTCTAAATGGACTTAATATCTCTCAGGTATGCAGATGTCATCTTTATAAAATTTAATTTTAATTATAAAAATTTTATAAAATAAAATGTGAACCGTTTATAAAGAAAATGTTTAAAGATTTTACAATAAATTAGATTATAATTGAAAATATTTTATCTGATAAATTTTAGTAGAGATATTGAATGCATGGACATGTCTACAACAAAATCAGTTTAATTCATTCTATTAAATAAATTATTTTCTGATTAGTTCTCTTAATTAAAGAATTAACTGGATAGCATTATTACTATTTTACAGATAATTAAGAGATAACGAAAAACAAGGTTTAAATTTATCATTTCTCTTTATAAAAATTACTGTAGATAGTTTGGGAGGATTTCACTTCATTTATATTAATTGTGCATTTAAAGAAGAAATGTTATTTAATATTAAAAAGTGTATAGATACATCATAAAATATACAGAAATTAAGTTAGTCCGTTTCTACTTTAGATACTTAAATTGGTTTCTCCATTTTTGAAATTGTTTCATTCTTTTTTATCTTTTCCCTGAAGGATCAAAGTGGCAAAACCTTTCTATAGAATAAATAAAATAGTATTTATAGTATTAGATTATTTTTAAGTGTAAATAAAATGTTTATAAGTTCTTGCTGTGTTAAACTTGAAATTAAGTTTTGCTTTTATTCTTTCAATTTTTAATGCCCAGTTTAATTTCTTATTGGATATTCTAAATAATTCAAAAATATTTTTAGAAGTTTTGTAAAGAGTTTAAACATTTTTTAAAAGCTTTTTTTGGGTAAATTTTATAAAATGGAATAGATCCTTAGCCAAGAGAATACTGAAATGAATTATTACTTTAAAACATGATACATTATTGTATTGAAAACTGGGACAAGTTTCCTTTTTTATCAGATAAGTTTCTTTAAGCATTTCGAAAAAAGTTATTTTTTTATATTAATTTATAAAAAATTACTTGATAAATACAACACCTAATCAATTATAACATATAAATATCTCTTAAACACATTAAGAGAATTAACGATCGATTAATCGATTCAATTTCACGTCACGTTTTATCAGAAGATTACAGGTCCTGCTGATATTATCTTAATAATCAACATAATCAACAATATTTTGTTTCGGATCGACGCATAATAAAATCGGATGAATAATATTGCAAAGATAAACTTTGCCGAAAGTAATTTAACAAATCTCTAGTTTTATGGGAAATTCGTGAAACACTAGATACGAGAAAAAATAAACAGATACCACATTCCATTGCAATAAATGTTGACGAGGGAATTCAGGAAAGTTTTTTCTTTACCAGAAGCACCAAAATGACTCTCTGCATCACTTCTAGAAAATATTTCTCTCTCAAGATTGAAAAAAAAAAATAGACTTGTTTAGTATTCAGTTTTGGATCTCACTCCTTTCCCTTGACGTAAAGTATTGAGTAAAACTTCTTTTTCTTACAAATAAAATCGAGTAAATAATGTAAAGGTAAACTTTAGGTGAAAGTTACTCACTACAGTATTAAGCAAGAAATTTAAGACTATATTTTATAAGAACAAATTGTATTTATGCAAGGCCGTGCATAATGGAATTTGGGAATTTAACTACCTATCTGGAAAGAATTAAAAAATTAACAAAACAATATAATATATATAACATATTTATACCCGTTCAGTTTATCTTTAGTTTACTGTAGTAAATACACACGTATATTGTAAAAATTAATAAATTAAGTTACGAAAATATAATGTGTTTTCAAAAATTACCCTTATAAAATTCTAGCTCAAGAGGTAATTTCTGAATCTAATTTAAAAAGCTCATAGGAACTAATTAGTAATTTCTAAGAAGACAGAAAACAAAATATATATAGCTTAATAAAATATTTAAAATTATTAATATATTTTAAAATAATAAGAAATTATTAAACTTAACAAGAAGTAACCTTACAGATATAAACTACTTTTTCTAATGTTAAGTAATCTTAGAGTTTTACAAAATAAAAAATACTCTTCAGAAGTAGTTGCAATAGTATTGATCGTATGTTGATTCAACTTTCCTACGAGATTTTAATGGATTTATTTATTATTACTTTATAATAGAATATTATAAAAAGTAAATGGAAAGTTTTGAAATATATTCAATACATTTTGATTTTCTTAGAGAAAATTTCAGTTTTGAAACTGAAGATTTGAATCTTTAGAAATTTCCTTTCAGAAAAGTCCCCAGATGAGTCAATTTCTTATTTCAACTGAAGCTTATCCTTGATATGGAATTGTAAAATTTTTGTTTTCTTATAAACTAAAGTTCAATCTTCTTCCTTAAGCGAAAGCTACGAGTAGAATATCAGAATTTCAATAACTTTTTTTCGTCACGCATTTTCTGACTTTACTGAAAATATATATTTTTAAAAAAATTATAACATTCTCTAAATAGATCTTCAACATTTACGACAGTACTCAATATTTAAATATTTTACTTAAATTGCTTGTGTAAGTTATATTTATCTTAATTAAAAAACAAAAATTGGAAATTTTTAATGGTAAAGGGTTAATTTTTCATAAAGTTGTTATGACTATGACGTATTTGCCTGATAATAATTCATTTAAAACATGGTGAAATGAATAATCGAGATCGACATTATTTTACCATGCAATAAATCTACGAGAAAAATTGCATCAGATTCTTCACTTATTTGCTATTTAAATTAATTTAAATCCTGAATTATTTTATGTTACGCACATAGATTTTTGCTTACTTTTTCTACATTATCAATTTTTTATTACACCAAAAAAAAAAAAAAATACATATTTCCTATAACCACGCAATGTTATTTGGCTCGCACTATAGTTGAAAGTTCATTTTTCATCCCATTTTTTCTCCTTATTATTTTTAGTTTTTCAATTTTCGAAAGATGGATTTTCTTCATCACCCAATTCTTTTCTGAACGATCTCTAAAAATACTGGAATTAATGTAATATACATTCGTCAATTTTTTCAGATCCAATTTCAGAACTTCTTTCTTCACCACTGGATGAATTTTAATAATTTTACAATGTTATAAATATTAAAATAATTCCTCTTCTATTTCTAAACCAATGAGTTATTAAGAAGTTGAATATTTAGAGAATGACACACTCGAAAATAATTGTGGTAAATTATAGCTTTTACTATCTTAAGAGACAAAATGGTGGAAAGATTTTGATTGATGTTCTAACTCATTTCAATGATAGGTTTTCTTTTTCGTATGATGCTTATAGTTACATAGATAAGAAGCATTCACTCTAAAATCATTAAAAATAAGGCTGCTCATTTTCTTTTTTTACTTATCACTGACCTCGGTAAGATGTTTTTTGGTAAAAATGAAAATAAATATTAAAAAATAAAAAAGAAATTCCAGCGGCATCATCTATCCAAGTTGCATATATGAATATAAAATGTGGAGATGTATTTAAAAAAAATTACTAACAGTTCAAGGCGTGTGTCCTGAATGAGAAAATGTGGATAAATTTTATCTTTTTTACAACAATCAAATGCAAATTGTTCTCCTGTTAAGAGTGTACTTATGTTAAAGTGAAACATTTATCCCAGTTTTGTTTTAAATATGATCAGAAATTCTTGGCCGCTTCGTTAAATAGGATTTAAAGAAAGATATATAAATAAGAGAAAATTGTGTTGAGAGATCGACGCATAATAAAATCGGATGAATAATATTGCAAAGATNTATATATATAAAATACTATAATTATTCGTCAACGTTGTATATATATATATATATACATACAGTATATACGTATACAACGTTGATGAATAATTATGGAATCTTTATTTATTATTTATTAAAAGAGAAAAGAAGTAATAATAAAAATAAAATATTTTATTTATCAGGATATAAACTTAGTGTTTCGAATGAATAATATTATGAAATTAGGTTAATGAAATAAATATGAAAAAGTAGGTAAATAAATATTAATTAATTATCTTGCTAAATGTGTTTACAAAATATTTCAACTTATAAATTAAAAAATTTTTTACGTAACAATGTTTTAATTCATTTAAAAATTAATATAATAATTGATTTATTTTAAAAACTTAAAGATAAGATTTGTGCTTGAAGGAAGGAAATTTTATTTCATTATTTAATCAATATATTTTATTTATATACTACTGTAGTTTAAAATTCTAAATTCAGAGAAGTAGAGTTCAATCTTAAATATTTCTCATAAATGAACCAGTCACTTGTTTTATTTCAGAGAGAATTAAAAATAAAAAAAGAATGTAGAATACATAGAAAGTTCAAATTTTATATTCTTAATATTTCAAAAAGATGTATATGACGGGCAATCTATAGTAAAGATTATTTTAACCATAAAAAAGTTTCGAAAAGAATGTAAAAATTCAAGTTATTAAACTTTCAAAAGAAAGGTTTCTATCGATTAAAACCGGGCATATTTTCATAACTGGTGAAGTATCTGCATAGCTGCTGTTCTTCGTATATGTTTGTGACTGCCTATGGAGAATAGGATATGTTTGGAAAGTTTCCAGAATGCGTCTGACATACTGACTGTCACATATATCAAATACTGAAAACATTCCCATTCTTGTCCTTTCACCATTGTGCTCTATCGACTCGGCTTGTTCTTTAAATAACCAAATGTTGCGTTAACATTGACCTCTTTATTTTCATTTATATTCCATCTTCGACTGTACTTAAGGGAAATTACATTATTTTTAAGATTGCGATTTTTCTTCAAATTTCTTTAAAGAATAAATATTTACAATCAGATGATAAAGTTTATGGTTATAATATTTAACAATCTAGAACACGTATTCAACAAAGCTTTAGAAATATGTATATATAGATTTTTCTATACAAGCATCAAAGTTTTATTATCTTTTCTAAGTTAAAAATGATAAGTAGAAGCAAAGAGAAAGTTATGATCGATTAGTTTTATACTCGGTTGGTATCTGCAAAACCAAAATTGATCCATTGAATATTAAATATATCACTTCAGACATTCGAGAGAATTTGGATATTCGATTGAAGCAGTTTTGAGTAGAGGAATATTGATTATGTATTAAAATCAATAATTAATTTATTTAAAAAACTAAAATTCTTTAAAAGTTAAGGGGGAAAAAAGCCTTGGATAATTTTATAAAATCTATATTTAAAAAAAAAAGTAAATTGAAATAGATTTTGCAATTTAGTATTAGAGAGAAGAAACGGAAACGTGTTCTGTATAATTTTTTCTTAATGCAACAGTTGCGTATAGTTAAACCAAGAACAATAAATTGACATTTTGTATGATGGAGAAAAAACAAATGAAAATTAGAAAGATTGAAAGTGTTTCCAATCAAACTGATGTGTTGAAACTATTTTCAAAATCGCTTGGAAATTTTGCCTAGTGAAATCTGATTAAATTTTTGAAAAGAAGATGGAGTTGATGATTTCTGATAAATGAAACCTCAGCAAAATTTGAAACTACTCCAATCTGAAAATCATTACTAAACATAAAAATTTGACTCAAATAAAATCTCAGCGAAATTTGAATCAAATGGTGTAATTTGTTTTTATAAAAATTCTCAATGAGATCATTTTTAGTATTAAATTCGAATTGATATAAAAAAACAAAAAATAATGATTTTAATAAATTCTCTTAAGAAATTTTAAACAATTAAATCTTATCTCATTAAATTTCAAATTTGTTTATTAAGAGCTAGAATGAATTTGATTTCCTTTAACAGGTATTTTTTTTATCCTAAGAGAAATAAAAAAAACAGGAAATTTTCTCCTAGAAAGTAAACAGTACGTGATAAAAATACCATAATACCCGAATTTTTGTATAAATCTTTTTATTTTGTTTATAAAAAATAAATAGAATTAAAAGGAAATCGACAAAATTGGGTTTAACTAATCTTATATATATTCTTAACTATTTTCTAACATAGAAAATTGTTTTTTTTTTGTATATAAAATATCGATTTAAAAAAAATCTTTTAAAACATTAGATAGTCTTGGCCTTAAATATATATATAGTCCCTTAGGTGGGATTGTATAGAGTGAGGCAATTTTCTTAGAAAAATCTCTCCTGATTAGGATACCTTCTCTGGATAATTCTGAGTATCATTTATCAATCCTGTTTCCGAATGTCTACTAAAGTGATCAAAGGAGGTTTTTGCTTCTGTCTTTTTACAAATGATTCTTATTTTTAGTGTTGCTGCAACTTTCACATCGTCTTTCATTTCAAGTGTGGATTTTATTGAGTAAGATGAATGTTTGCGATATTGCAAGATGGATTTTTGCTTGTTTTGTAGTAATTTTTTATATACATTTCTCTCTTAGTTCTTGACTTTTTGATTTTTTTTTCTTTAAAGATTTATAGAATTTCTATTTTAAAAAATTTCGCATATTTATTTCTCTAGTAATATATCGAAATTTTCAATAGATTTCGATATATTCACAAAGCAGAAACATCAGTACGGTAACATATTTAAATATGAAGAGTGTTGTATCTATTTATAATGTGTATTGTAAATAAAAGGAAAGATTTTTCTCATAAAAGAATAACCTGTATTTGAATAAATTTAACGTGTCAATATACTGTATACGCTTTCGAATATTGATTATTTAATGGATGCTTTAAAATATTTTTAGCACTTCGATAAAATTCGAATTTTTAAAAATAAATTTTATTTAGAATAACATCAATAAGAAGAAATTCTTCTAATGAAAAAGGAAGGTAAAAAAGTAAATAAATTATTAAATAAATCACATTTAATATTAAAGTAATATAAATTCTAAATAACGTAGACTTTCTAAATTATTATAAAATCAATTTTTTTAAGATTCTTCATATTTTTATCCGAATTTTTTGATGATTTTAACTGAAAATATCGAGAATGTAACTTAAATTTTTCATTATTTTAAAAATTAAATGTTTTAAAAATGGAAACTTTGAGTTAAAATGTTACAAATGAAGAGTTGTAATATTATTTAACGTAAAAAATTCAAAGTGTTAAAACAAAAACGTAAAAAATAACATAAAAATTAGAGATCAAAACAGGAACAACTACTTGAATTCAATTTTGAAACTTTAATGAATAAGAAAAAGAATTTATGAAAAGAAAGAAATTATTCAAACAACAACATAAAATACAATAAAGAAAGAATTTAATCTAAAACTTATTGTTAAGGTATATTTAATTAATAAAATACTGATTCACTTAATTAATTCTACAAGTTATTAACGACTTTTCATAATATGCAAATACCCACATTTATATAAGAAGAAAAAAGGAAAAAACTTCAAAAGAAAGAAGAAAAAACTATAACAGAAAGTCACTGAAGATTTCTCTTGTAAATAAATCTATTGAAGTCTTAATTTAAGAGAAGTATATCTTTTATCATTTTTTTCCAACTAAAAGATAATTAATTTCATCTGATGTTTACTTAATGAACCCCCTTTTTTATACAAATAATTGAAAAAAATATATAAAGAATTGTTTTACTAATTAAAGAAACTGTTTACTTTTTATCTATATTTATCAACAAATTATTTTTAAATCTCTTGGTTCGTATTAACTCTAAATATATTCTTTTATAAATAAATTAATTTATTCTTTTATTCGAATAAATAAAGTTAGGGTATACTTTAACATTAACTTTTATTTTCTCAATTAATTGTTAGATAGCATTTATCTTTTCGAGTGAAGACAGATAAGAGTAAAAGAAGTAGAAAATGATACATCAGGAAGATAAATTGAGTAACTGATGTTTTAAACCAAATTGTTCGCTATCTAAAACACGCAAACTATTCTTTAAACAATAAATGGTTGTAAGATAAAGTGTAAAAATAAAATTTATATTTAAATTCTTATGATATAAACAATTTAAATAGATATGTTAATGACATTTCCATTTTACTTTTATAAGTTTTCATTATAGAAATTGATAAGTATAACCATTATCTGAAGAAAGTAGTAAAATTTTTATTTTATTTTCTTCTCTCTAGCAATATAAAACTTTCTCTTCATTAGAATTTTTTTATATGTATATTTTAAAGAAAGAGCTTATATTTTATCTGTTTTAAAAGAAATTTATATTTTAAAAACTTTTACAATAAACCGAACAACTTAATTACTTTGCTCAATGGCTTCTTACGGTTTACGAACGTGTTCAATTTTATTATTCTTTCCCTTTTTTTATTTGAAAACTATCCTTAAGACTTTTCTTGCTGATCTACACTTTAAAGTGAGCATTCAGCAATATTTTATACAAATGAAAAGAAATTTGGGAGTAGATTTTATACTAAAACTAATTTCTTTTACATTTTTTAAACTGAAAAATATGAATTTATTACTATTATTTTCAAAATTTCTCTGTCAGAGAAACAGATTTCACTAGATTTTTTATTTTATCTCTAGGTTTTTAAAGAGATACGAAACTTTAGAGATATTTTAAAATAACTTTTTGTTCGATTATACATTTTTTTAAAACTTGTGCATTAAATATATCCTAGATTAATTTTAAAAGAATTTCTTAAAATACGAGTAAGAATTTTTGTTTTCAGTTTCCAACTATTTATGAGTTGGATTCTGAAGATGAATGAGAATATGATCCTTGAAAGAGCCAATGTTTTTCTTTAGAGATGGATACCACTAAAGGAAACATTGATCTTCAAGGTATCACACTTCAGGGAGATTTCCGAACTGGGAAAGATCCTTTAATCCTCCAAGCGGGGTTTTTAAGGTTAAACCTTTTTTTGGTAGAAGATAGAACCTTCAGGTATTAGCATTGGAGACTTTATATATTTTCACAGCCAATGATTTTATTTAGAGAATAACAAATTGAAGTTCCTNTATATATATATATAAAGTATCTAGAAGCTCTTTTTTTATCAATTTTAAAATATTAAATCGTAAAAAACGGACATAAAATCATATAAAGCGATTTGGTGATTGTCTTAGTTTTAGCAGGAAAAAACAGAAGCAAATATATAAAGCTGAATAATTCAACAAGAGTTATAAATTTCGTAATTCCATTCAAGAAAAGATCATAAAAGTTTCGAATAACAGTAAATTTATAAGAAAATTATTGCAAATATTTGGTTAAATATACAGATGATTCCCTATTCGATCTTCTTGATGTCTCTTATTTCGTTTTTTAATATTATTTCTGTCCATTTTCCTAAAAAAGTTTTTCTTTATACTGTATATAAATTTATAGGAATAGTCTCAAAATAATCTATAGTTTATTTTCAATAATGTAAATGTTTTTTATCCGAATTTTTTGATGATTTTAACTGAAAATATCGAGAATGTAACTTAAATTTTTCATTATTTTAAAAATTAAATGTTTTAAAAATGGAAACTTTGAGTTAAAATGTTACAAATGAAGAGTTGTAATATTATTTAACGTAAAAAATTCAAAGTGTTAAAACAAAAACGTAAAAAATAACATAAAAATTAGAGATCAAAACAGGAACAACTACTTGAATTCAATTTTGAAACTTTAATGAATAAGAAAAAGAATTTATGAAAAGAAAGAAATTATTCAAACAACAACATAAAATACAATAAAGAAAGAATTTAATCTAAAACTTATTGTTAAGGTATATTTAATTAATAAAATACTGATTCACTTAATTAATTCTACAAGTTATTAACGACTTTTCATAATATGCAAATACCCACATTTATATAAGAAGAAAAAAGGAAAAAACTTCAAAAGAAAGAAGAAAAAACTATAACAGAAAGTCACTGAAGATTTCTCTTGTAAATAAATCTATTGAAGTCTTAATTTAAGAGAAGTATATCTTTTATCATTTTTTTCCAACTAAAAGATAATTAATTTCATCTGATGTTTACTTAATGAACCCCCTTTTTTATACAAATAATTGAAAAAAATATATAAAGAATTGTTTTACTAATTAAAGAAACTGTTTACTTTTTATCTATATTTATCAACAAATTATTTTTAAATCTCTTGGTTCGTATTAACTCTAAATATATTCTTTTATAAATAAATTAATTTATTCTTTTATTCGAATAAATAAAGTTAGGGTATACTTTAACATTAACTTTTATTTTCTCAATTAATTGTTAGATAGCATTTATCTTTTCGAGTGAAGACAGATAAGAGTAAAAGAAGTAGAAAATGATACATCAGGAAGATAAATTGAGTAACTGATGTTTTAAACCAAATTGTTCGCTATCTAAAACACGCAAACTATTCTTTAAACAATAAATGGTTGTAAGATAAAGTGTAAAAATAAAATTTATATTTAAATTCTTATGATANTTGCGAATATATCTGATTAAGTATAAGTGCAGGAAGTGTTAATTTTCTTTCCGTGGGGATTTTAGTTTCTTTTTTTTATTTCTTGGTTAATGGTGAGAAAACATTCAAACTTCCTTTACTTTTATTAGCACTTCGTTTTAATGACCGATTTCACTTGTACATTTTAATGTTTAGGATTGTTACAATCTTCATTACGGTTTCTAAATCTATTGTAATGTTTCTTTCACTCTGGTAACATTTATAGATTTTTTTCCACACGAAAATCTTTATCACATTCATCTAAATATGCAATTATCTTTTACTTATATTAAGCTGATGATATTCTTATATTTAGTTATTAAATCTTATCTTGAAATTTACTAGAATGTAAGAACAAAATATGAATTTTAATGTATAAAAAATTACTGTTATAGTTTAAAGCTTATTTTTATTAACACGAACTTTGACTTACTGTATATAAAGATTTATATAAATACATAAATATATAATGAATACATGAAAAATATAATTTGTTCAATAAACAAAATGTCTCTTTACTCAAAAAAATGTTAAAACTAAATCGTTCAGTATAAAATTTTATACTATTATCTGACGAGATGCAAATTTTTAGATATAAAAATAGAGATTTTTTAACTTAGGATTTCCAAATTCATAAAACTTCTATTTGACTTTAAATATTGGCTACTCTTGCTTGAGATATTAAAATATTTTTGAAAAATTTTGTAAGATGTCTACTTCGGATCTCGAGAAGAATCTAATGATATACATTTTATCTGATATTTTAATCAGAGGCATTCAAAATATTCGTTGGTTCAATATCTTATCATTATTTTTCAAATTCAAGTAGAGTTTTTTCCTTTTTAATAACATTGTAATGTAAAGCATAAGCTATTTTGTCACATTTGGATGATAAAAAATATAAAAAGTAAAGAAAATTATAACAAAATTACAAAAAATAGCTTAAAAAATCTTATAGTTTTCACTTAAAAAATACTTTTTAGCTTATTTTATCTCTTCAAATTGTTAATATTTTTATTGTTACACGAGACAGTTAATGTATTATAACTGTAATCAATAAAATATATACACTGTATTCAGTTTTAAATGTTAAAAATTTGAAATTTAATTTATTCTATTCTAAAATTATCATCATTATTACCACTAAGATATGATTTCTGCTCTGTACTGAAGAATAATTTATTAGTTATTTTGTTAGCAACACTGCTTCTGCCACTTTTGCACTCTTACCCAATGATTTACGTGGCCCTATTGACTGAAAAAAGTTATTTATGCTTAAGCTTGTCCTACTTTACTGACTCTTAGCCGTTTGCTTTTATCCGGATGGTATAAAATATTAAAGAAAATAACTTTATTCTGTTCCTTTTCTTCGTCTAGTCTTGTTTTGCATTATTACAATAGTGAATATGAAATGATTCAGTTGAGACAATAGTAAACAATATATTATGAACTAGAGATATTTTAAAATAACTTTTTGTTCGATTATACATTTTTTTAAAACTTGTGCATTAAATATATCCTAGATTAATTTTAAAAGAATTTCTTAAAATACGAGTAAGAATTTTTGTTTTCAGTTTCCAACTATTTATGAGTTGGATTCTGAAGATGAATGAGAATATGATCCTTGAAAGAGCCAATGTTTTTCTTTAGAGATGGATACCACTAAAGGAAACATTGATCTTCAAGGTATCACACTTCAGGGAGATTTCCGAACTGGGAAAGATCCTTTAATCCTCCAAGCGGGGTTTTTAAGGTTAAACCTTTTTTTGGTAGAAGATAGAACCTTCAGGTATTAGCATTGGAGACTTTATATATTTTCACAGCCAATGATTTTATTTAGAGAATAACAAATTGAAGTTCCTCAGCGGTAAGATTCGAATATATATATATATATATACTGGATAGCATTATTACTATTTTACAGATAATTAAGAGATAACGAAAAACAAGGTTTAAATTTATCATTTCTCTTTATAAAAATTACTGTAGATAGTTTGGGAGGATTTCACTTCATTTATATTAATTGTGCATTTAAAGAAGAAATGTTATTTAATATTAAAAAGTGTATAGATACATCATAAAATATACAGAAATTAAGTTAGTCCGTTTCTACTTTAGATACTTAAATTGGTTTCTCCATTTTTGAAATTGTTTCATTCTTTTTTATCTTTTCCCTGAAGGATCAAAGTGGCAAAACCTTTCTATAGAATAAATAAAATAGTATTTATAGTATTAGATTATTTTTAAGTGTAAATAAAATGTTTATAAGTTCTTGCTGTGTTAAACTTGAAATTAAGTTTTGCTTTTATTCTTTCAATTTTTAATGCCCAGTTTAATTTCTTATTGGATATTCTAAATAATTCAAAAATATTTTTAGAAGTTTTGTAAAGAGTTTAAACATTTTTTAAAAGCTTTTTTTGGGTAAATTTTATAAAATGGAATAGATCCTTAGCCAAGAGAATACTGAAATGAATTATTACTTTAAAACATGATACATTATTGTATTGAAAACTGGGACAAGTTTCCTTTTTTATCAGATAAGTTTCTTTAAGCATTTCGAAAAAAGTTATTTTTTTATATTAATTTATAAAAAATTACTTGATAAATACAACACCTAATCAATTATAACATATAAATATCTCTTAAACACATTAAGAGAATTAACGATCGATTAATCGATTCAATTTCACGTCACGTTTTATCAGAAGATTACAGGTCCTGCTGATATTATCTTAATAATCAACATAATCAACAATATTTTGTTTCGGATCGACGCATAATAAAATCGGATGAATAATATTGCAAAGATAAACTTTGCCGAAAGTAATTTAACAAATCTCTAGTTTTATGGGAAATTCGTGAAACAAACAGATACCACATTCCATTGCAATAAATGTTGACGAGGGAATTCAGGAAAGTTTTTTCTTTACCAGAAGCACCAAAATGACTCTCTGCATCACTTCTAGAAAATATTTCTCTCTCAAGATTGAAAAAAAAAATAGACTTGTTTAGTATTCAGTTTTGGATCTCACTCCTTTCCCTTGACGTAAAGTATTGAGTAAAACTTCTTTTTCTTACAAATAAAATCGAGTAAATAATGTAAAGGTAAACTTTAGGTGAAAGTTACTCACTACAGTATTAAGCAAGAAATTTAAGACTATATTTTATAAGAACAAATTGTATTTATGCAAGGCCGTGCATAATGGAATTTGGGAATTTAACTACCTATCTGGAAAGAATTAAAAAATTAACAAAACAATATAATATATATAACATATTTATACCCGTTCAGTTTATCTTTAGTTTACTGTAGTAAATACACACGTATATTGTAAAAATTAATAAATTAAGTTACGAAAATATAATGTGTTTTCAAAAATTACCCTTATAAAATTCTAGCTCAAGAGGTAATTTCTGAATCTAATTTAAAAAGCTCATTGGAACTAATTAGTAATTTCTAAGAAGACAGAAAACAAAATATATATAGCTTAATAAAATATTTAAAATTATTAATATATTTTAAAATAATAAGAAATTATTAAACTTAACAAGAAGTAACCTTACAGATATAAACTACTTTTTCTAATGTTAAGTAATCTTAGAGTTTTANACACACACACACACACACACACACATACACATACATATATATATATTTATTTATTTATAAGGCCCTTCTTTAATAAAGCTCCTAGTCAGACTTCTTTATCACATAGAATAGCTTGGCCTGGGTTTCATATTACGGAGCCTCAAAAACATTTGTTATAAAATATGAATGTTGTTGCATTTCTTGTGTTATTGTGAAACCCCCAAAAATTAAATTATTAAATTAAAAATTTGTTGGTGTAATTATTTGTCTCCACGCTTTGCCCTGGAAAGTTTTCTGCGGACGACCATGCCCATGTATTAAGGAATTTCTTGTGTTTTTGTCAAATTTTCATGCTTTTAAAGCTTATTTAAGCATTTCTTTATGCAGATTCCTCATATAAGATACCAAAGAGGGTATTTTTAGTATAAAATGATACTAAAGATTGATATTGGACTCTCAAAAAAGCTAAGTGATCAGGGCCTCACGTGATCTTTGAGAAGCTCCGATTATACTTTATTCTACAAATTATGCTAAGATAGAGGTTTATTCTGTTTATATATATATTTGTAAAATTTAATAAAATTATTCGTCAATTGAATTTTATTAAAATCGATGTATTCGTATAAAAGCGAAAGTTTAAAGTAAATTTTAAAAAAAATTATAAAAAGTCATTAATAAAAATTCGATTTGTAGATTATGAGCTAATATTAATATCTGTGCAATTTTTAGCAAGTTTTTGGAATTTAATTACTTCAATAATGGCTTCCTTTTCTTCTTTAACCTTTTGCGTTTTTGAGGTTGGCTTTTCTTTTAATAGTTGCTAATTTGTGGCAGCTGCAGTTGAATGAAGATCATTATCAACATCAGAGATTTTTGCAGATGCTCATCTGGACTTAAAAATCAAATCTTCGGCTTCATTTATATCATCGTTTATATTATATTCTGTATTAATAGCAAAGTTAATTGGTTTGTATAGGAGTTTTAAGTAAAATGACGCTTACAATTTCATTTTATTTCCATTTTTTATTGCTTATTATTAATTTATATAAATGAAGATGCCATTCTTTAAGCATTTACAACTTATCTAATTATTATCATAGGTTAATTCTGATAATTCTTTTTTTTCTTTTATGATAATGTTTATCACAAGAATTTAATAAAAACCTTTTTAAAAATTAATTGATTAAAGTGTAAAGAGTGATTTGCTCTGCCACAAGAAGCACAGAATTTATAAACATGTGATAGAAAATCAATAAATAAGCATTGTAATGATTCAGCCAAGTATACAAATAATTGTACATTTTATACAATTGATTTTTAGTCATATTAACTGAATAATTTATATAATTATCTGTCGAAAAACCGTATACTATCTCTCTTTACCCGTATGCTTCAACCATGTATCCAAAATAATAATAGGTTGAAAAGTCAGAATTCATGCATCAATAGAAAAAAAAACAGTTTATGAAATTAATACAGATATTTTTTATAATTTGATTGTAGATAAATATTCGCTTTAAGGGTATTTTTATGCTGTTTTTATATAAGATACCACGGAAGGAATTTTTAATATCTGATAGTACCAAGAATGAAAAACAGAATTAACCAATGCTTCTTTGATCTTTTAAGCATAGAATAAGAAAGAAGTACTCATTAATATTGTGTAACCACGTATCAAATTTTGCACAGAATTATCAAATAAAATACTCGAAACACAAACCTACATTTGAAAATTAATTAGAAAATATTAACACGACGTTTGATTGATAATTAATAGACAAAATGAAAATCCATTTTATTTATATATATTTCTTAAAATAACCACTGTTAAGAAATGTAAATTATCATTTAATTTAAAATCTTTAAAGCCGGATATATAACATTACAAATGACATATAAACATTTTCTACTTACTTCTTCATTTGTAATTTCTTCCAAAGAATTTAATAAATTACACTTATATTCTTTTATTTGTCTTTATATAATTTTCTTGAGAAATATAACACATTTATCTACAAATTTACATTAGTCTTTTTAAAAAAACAAAATAAATACTCGTATAATTCTTGGATCATGAGAGTTATAATGGTAAAGTGCGTGGTGTCTATTTATTAATTTATTCGTAATTTTCATAAAAGGAACATTTGTTAATTTTTTTTAAAAAAAAAGGTAATTTATCTAATAATTTCCATTTAAATAGCGGATGATATACTTCACGAAAATTTTTTTTTATTAAGTAAACTTATAAAGATGAAATATTTCCTCATTTATAATTTTAACCGTAAAGATAAGCTGGAGTGAAAATTTAATTGATTTCTTCGAATAAAAAATAAAAGATATTCATTAACGTTTATGTGTAATTTTCTAGATTTATTTTTATTTACACAAAAACAAAAAAAGAAAAAAATTCATTTAATTATTTAAGCGATTTTTTAAGGTGATTAGTTTCTTACAGAACATTGTTATTATTATTATTTTTTATTTCTTTAATAAATTTTAAGTTGCAACGGCGATTCTTAATTACGGAAATTGCTCTTTATGATATATTTTTTTCTTTATTAACAATTATTTGACTTTAAAGAAAATTATTTAATTGCTATTTTGACATTTATAAACGTACGAAATGAAAGTTTAATTAGGTTTTGTTTGTTTTTTTAGAGGAATAATTTCAGAAAATGCACATCTAAAATGAGAAATTTAACATTATATAAGTCATAACATCGATTTTTTTTTTGGTAGTAGCTTAATTAAGACGGAACGTTTTTGGATTGAAGAAGACACAACGTATAAATCTACTAGTAAATTTGGCATCGGTGCTGTATTTAATGTTTAACTATAATAATTTGTAACGATAATCTACTTTCTCAACTTGTCATATTTGTGATGAGGGAGAGTATAGTGGGTTACGTTTCTCTTCGATCGCGTGGCTATAATCCACACCAAGTTGTCAAGCATAGCATGAATTATAGCCACGAAAATCGAAAAAAATTCTAATAGCAAAACCTAAACGAAATTTTTCTGAATGCCTGAACTAATAAAATATTATGGCTTCTAAATACCAATTTGGTTTAAAAATTTCTTCCATTGATATAATACTTTTCGATAAACGAAGTTCAGTTTTAATCGCATATAATTAAAATTAATTGAAAAGTTTATTTTAATATCCATTTTAAACTTTGTCAAACATATCTATTGTAATAAATGTAAATCAATATACAGTAGATAGAAAACTTTCATTTCCAGAATAAATAGAGAATGTATTGAAAGAACTTGATGAACTTTGAATATTTTTTCGTAATCTAGAAATTTGAAAATGTCATAGAATTACTTTGAAAAGGAAATACTTTTACTAAAATCGCCATTCAAATACGGAAATCAAAACTAAGCTTTGCTTTCTTAATGACTTTTTCCTTTGTAACAGTACACCAGGGAACCATTTTCTACTTCCTTCTTTTCACAATTTCCTTTAGACTACATTACCTAATGAAACTTATAGTATCTGTCACTGAGACGTTCATTCCGGATATCTCTTCCTTATTTTTTTTTTCTCCTCCATTCCGTCTTCTGTTGAGACAACATTCCATTTTCTACACCAAATGCTATTAACTTGCGAATATATCTGATTAAGTATAAGTGCAGGAAGTGTTAATTTTCTTTCCGTGGGGATTTTAGTTTCTTTTTTTTATTTCTTGGTTAATGGTGAGAAAACATTCAAACTTCCTTTACTTTTATTAGCACTTCGTTTTAATGACCGATTTCACTTGTACATTTTAATGTTTAGGATTGTTACAATCTTCATTACGGTTTCTAAATCTATTGTAATGTTTCTTTCACTCTGGTAACATTTATAGATTTTTTTCCACACGAAAATCTTTATCACATTCATCTAAATATGCAATTATCTTTTACTTATATTAAGCTGATGATATTCTTATATTTAGTTATTAAATCTTATCTTGAAATTTACTAGAATGTAAGAACAAAATATGAATTTTAATATATAAAAAATTACTGTTATAGTTTAAAGCTTATTTTTATTAACACGAACTTTGACTTACTGTATATAAAGATTTATATAAATACATAAATATATAATGAATACATGAAAAATATAATTTGTTCAATAAACAAAATGTCTCTTTACTCAAAAAAATGTTAAAACTAAATCGTTCAGTATAAAATTTTATACTATTATCTGACGAGATGCAAATTTTTAGATATAAAAATAGAGATTTTTTAACTTAGGATTTCCAAATTCATAAAACTTCTATTTGACTTTAAATATTGGCTACTCTTGCTTGAGATATTAAAATATTTTTGAAAAATTTTGTAAGATGTCTACTTCGGATCTCGAGAAGAATCTAATGATATACATTTTATCTGATATTTTAATCAGAGGCATTCAAAATATTCGTTGGTTCAATATCTTATCATTATTTTTCAAATTCAAGTAGAGTTTTTTCCTTTTTAATAACATTGTAATGTAAAGCATAAGCTATTTTGTCACATTTGGATGATAAAAAATATAAAAAGTAAAGAAAATTATAACAAAATTACAAAAAATAGCTTAAAAAATCTTATAGTTTTCACTTAAAAAATACTTTTTAGCTTATTTTATCTCTTCAAATTGTTAATATTTTTATTGTTACACGAGACAGTTAATGTATTATAACTGTAATCAATAAAATATATACACTGTATTCAGTTTTAAATGTTAAAAATTTGAAATTTAATTTATTCTATTCTAAAATTATCATCATTATTACCACTAAGATATGATTTCTGCTCTGTACTGAAGAATAATTTATTAGTTATTTTGTTAGCAACACTGCTTCTGCCACTTTTGCACTCTTACCCAATGATTTACGTGGCCCTATTGACTGAAAAAAGTTATTTATGCTTAAGCTTGTCCTACTTTACTGACTCTTAGCCGTTTGCTTTTATCCGGATGGTATAAAATATTAAAGAAAATAACTTTATTCTGTTCCTTTTCTTCGTCTAGTCTTGTTTTGCATTATTACAATAGTGAATATGAAATGATTCAGTTGAGACAATAGTAAACAATATATTATGAACTAGAGATATTTTAAAAATTAAAATTTTCATTGTTTTATAACAATGAAAATTTAATTTTTAATATAGTAAAAATTTCATAAAGAGAGTTGATTCATTGTTAGCCATGTAGAATTTTGGAAGTTATCCAATGATTAGATTTTGGCAACGATTCAGTAATCATTAAATAGTTTATAATTTGTCTAATAATCGCGATTTTGATAGGTGATCGCCTTATTTATTTTTTTAAAAGAAGGAGGAAAAAAAATCCCTCGTGTACAAGAAGAAATTCCTACTCATTGGGGTATAAGTTCGGATGTACAATTTATGTTAAAGAGACTATCGAGAACATCTGCGCCAGAATCGAACTCGTAAATTAAAGACTAGATGTGAAAAGTGAAAGAAAAAGAAACTAGAAATGCGGAATTGCAAATATTAAAGCAGATAGATCATTGAATAGATTTATGTTGAAAATTTGTAAGCAAAATTTGATGTAATATATTTGCATCTTTTAACTTGCGAACAGAGTAAACTATATATATTTTCCACCCCTCTTTATTATTAATTTTATTTTTCAAACAATTCTACTTTCTTTTCTTACCATTTGGAATTTTTGATTAGACAATATGTAAGTCATTTATGATAAAATTCAATTTGCAATAATAGCCCATAAGGTATTGAGTTGTTTGTAAAATTAAATTAAATATGTAACCATAAAATATTTCGGAATATCTTTTGAGGAAATATATATATATATACAGTGAATTTTTTATGCTTAATTTTAATTACTCGCAGAATTGCAAGAGATGATAAATTAAGGAATTTAAATTAATATATATTAATTTTTATATAAAAAAGTTAATTAAATATTTTATTTAATTAACATCGAATTTATACTAATTAAAGTACAAATGTTATTTAATGAATAATCTTATTAAATTATCGAAATATTTAATTTTTTTTTAATGATAAACTTTATAAAATTTCAGGTGAACTTTTAAAGAAATTAAATATTTATATGTTAAATTAATCGTATTTTATGATATTTCTTTAATATAGAAAGAAATATTTTTTTAATTTAGATTTATTAATTTTCAATTCTTCATCTCTTTCATAAATTACAATTTATTTTATATTTATTTATTCATTTATTCTTACACAAATATAATGATTCTATGACGTATATTTTGACTTAATTTTTTAAATAAATTTCTCATCAAATTATTTATATTCAATTACTTTTGTATTTAATTTAACACAGTAGTAACGCTGGTTCTACAATTTTAGATTAAAAATAAATAAATCAATTAATTTTTACTGAATTTTTCATTTAAAAAGTATATAGGCTATATATTTTATAAAAATAAACGTATAAAAGATACATTTTTAATTAGGAAAAAAAAGTAATTGAAAATATTTCTGTAACATCATATGCTACATATGTATCATATTACACTTCCTGTACCATAAAGTTAGAAGTATTTAAATGAGATAAGCATTATCGTGATTAATTTTATTTTTATGTATGAATAATATTATTAAAAGTCTAAAATTTCATTACATTTAATCGAATTTATTAATTTTGTAAATATAATTCAAGCAAATCCTTGAATATATATCCTTGAATATACATACTTGAATTTACTTTTCACTTGAGTTTTCTTAGTTTTTGTAATATTACTTTTAAAAATATATTATAAAATAAATTTATAAATATATTTAGTACTATATTTTGCGATAAATATTGCAAAATATTAAAAAAAATTAATAATTTATTTAAAATTTATTAATATTTATGACTTAATAAATAAAGTTAAGTAAAGTTATTATTGAATATTTAGAATTTATGACTTTATATTAAAATTTTACAATAAATTTATATTTTAAAGAAATTTTCAGTTCTTATAAATTTACAATAATTTAAATGTGAATAATTTTAATTTATTTCTAATAATATTTATTTGTTTATTAAATTTTTAATGTAAGACAAAATTGGCATTCAATATAATCTTTTATTAAATAGATATATTTTTGTGAATGGTGAAGGGACCTTGTTTATGTGTTTTGATCTGTTTTTACATTAAAAATAATAAATATTAAAGTCAATGTAAGCAGGGACAAAAATATAAAACAAAATTGGGGTCAAGTAGGAGATGAAATAACTTTACAAAAAATCAATAGGAGAAAAGGGAAAAAATACCCATATGACAGATATGAAGAATATAAAAATAAATAAATAAATAAATAAATAAAATAAAACAGGACACGACATGATAGCTTTATAAATTTTTATAAAACATTTAAATTTTAAATATTTTTTAAGTATTGCAGAATCAATTTTTATATTTAGCAAAATTGATTAAATTAAAGGAAAAGTTTAAAAAGTTTTTGCTAAAATTTAATTACATTTTTCTTTTCCAACAGGTGCTATTTGCTCTTAATCAGACGTTACAGAGACACGAAAATGGAAGAATGAGTGACGTCAACATTTCTCAAACAACAGATGATCTAATCCTGCACTACAATTGTGGAGACTTAAATTCGGTAATTTTTAGTCAAGACACGACACAGTTGCCCAAACTGACCAACAGCTCCATGAAATCCGAGGATAAGGATGTTGCACGTGACATCGACCATTATTTCCGGGAGGAGCTCATCTTCAAGCGAAACAAGAGGATAGGCGATCGGGTCATTCAACTTCTTTTGGCTCATCCTAACGAAACCTTTTTCTTTGCATTTGGTGCAGGTAACTATTTACTGTTATATATATATATAAAAAACAGTAATTTATTATGGCTTAGTGTCTAATATAGCCTATACTTTTTTCTATTAAAAAAGAAAAAAAATAGTACTTTTAACCTTTCTTACGAAGACAAAATTGTAAAAAATAATATTATACGACTCAAAATTTAGTTTAAAATGAATATAATCTTATTAAACCGTTTGATTTTTTATTGTATTGCTTTAAAATTCATTTATATCGCTTTTTAGTTTAAAAAAATGCAGTTTTATGAGGATATAAAGTTATAAAAATGGTATATTATTTAAGTACCCTTTTATCATTTTAATTTTATAAATTTCTGGAATAATAATAATAAAGTTTAATAAATTTAATCCAACAATCGAGGTAATAAATATTATAATAAAAGAAAATTAATTAATTACCGAAAAAAATTCTTTAAAAAAATATATATAAATGTAATTACCAAATACAGAAGATAAATTTTCAGGATTATAAAAAAAGATAATAAAAAGTAGTTTACATTTAGCTCTCTACCTAGTAATAAAAATCAAATTTGAAACGAAAATATAAAAATCATAAAAATAATGTGTTAAGGGAATAAAATTTCAAATAAAAAAATACACATATCCACTCATAAAAATGTTTGATTTTTAATTTGATACACCATACATCATTCGCTTCCCCTAAATCAATATTTATTACTGTAATGCAAATATATAAATAAAATGTAAAATATGACGTGTCAGAAATTCAAACATTAAAAAAAATATAGATTTTTTTTTTAATTTTAATTTTCTACTAATTTTTCGAGATTCGTGATTTCATTTCCACTTTACTCGCGACGAAAGTAAACATGATTAATAGAGCGTGTGTTATTAGCCATTATTGGATTTGAAAACCGTGAGGGAAAAATCCCTTTTCCCTTTTACAGGGGGTTACAATCTATTATATAAGCAAATCCACTCGGTTTGACTCCATCTTAGCATATAGATTACGAAATGCGGCCATCAAGTTAATGGATCAGAAACGTGATTCAGTTCAAACAATGCTATCCGATATGCTGCACGATTTGTTGGAACGGTTGCAGATTTAACATATATTTTATCTATCACTGGGATGTCTCTAATGGACATCTCTAATGCTAGCATATCATCTTTAATCAGTCAGATTTTTCCATATATTGTACCTTTATCATTACCTTTTTCTACATTCTCTGATGGTTCTTCTTCTTCTTCTTCTTCTTCTCCCCAACTTGTACTTGCTCTTTTTTTATTATTATTTTTTTTCCAGCTTTTTTTTCTGTTTTATGGAGCGTGTGATCGAAAATTGTTTCTTAAAGTTGTTAATTTACTGCAAAAATTTTAAAGTAGAAGCAGAGACTTTAACAAGATTTATTTTTCTTTCTATTTTTTTACTTATTTGTTTAGTTATAATTTATAGTTATATTTCATATTGCGGATTTTTTTTAAATTGATTTTTAAAAAGTTAAAATTTTCAAGTTGTCTTCGAAATTATTAAATATGAAAGTAAACATTAAATATATATATATATATATAATATTTCAGTCTAAATTTGCATTTTGTTTTAATTTCTATTAGTTTTATATACACATTAATTTGAAAAATCGTGTGTGTAGTTTATACTCTTGAAGGACGTATAATTTAGTTATATAAAAAATATACTATAACGCTTCCTACTTATTTAATTATTGTACAAATTAAAGCTAACACAGTCAATTTATATTAAAAATAATATTTAATATGAACTACTCTATTTTGTTTTTTGTAAACAAGACATTAGGACTGCTTCGTTTCTGTTTATTTACACAAAAAACCGACGATTTTTTATGCATAACATCAATTTAACTTTCTTAAAAATAAATTATATTTAATTAAAACTGAAGATTTCTTTTTACGAAAGTCATTTTTATTTTGAAATTAAATTGACGAACGTTCTTCCATAAAATCTAAACAGATTAAAAAAAATACATCTAGAACTACCTAATTTACAATAATTTCCTTTGCATATTATTTAAGTTAAGAGTTAATTTATACGATTTATAAGAAGAAATGATCGAAAATTTCGAAGTAATTTCTTAAAATTCAAGAAGTAAATTCCGTTGTGGGGAGATTAACAACACTTTTCGTTCATATCTAACGGTATATAAGCTTCATTAAAATGGAAAAAGTGGCTATTTAATAGATAAAGAGGGGTTTACTATTGATGGAATACTTTTCAGTTGCAGCAATTGATTGAATTAACATGTTTGTTCTTCTCATATCATCAGAAAGTGAACAGATCTTGTTTGACTTAAACTCTTTACTTTAATCGAGTTAAACAAACCAACTTTTAATTTGATAGGCCTTTAGGGTCTTTACATTTGGTTACATAGCAATTAAACATTGTAATTTATTTANGAAATGCGGCCATCAAGTTAATGGATCAGAAACGTGATTCAGTTCAAACAATGCTATCCGATATGCTGCACGATTTGTTGGAACGGTTGCAGATTTAACATATATTTTATCTATCACTGGGATGTCTCTAATGGACATCTCTAATGCTAGCATATCATCTTTAATCAGTCAGATTTTTCCATATATTGTACCTTTATCATTACCTTTTTCTACATTCTCTGATGGTTCTTCTTCTTCTTCTTCTTCTTCTCCCCAACTTGTACTTGCTCTTTTTTTATTATTATTTTTTTTCCAGCTTTTTTTTCTGTTTTATGGAGCGTGTGATCGAAAATTGTTTCTTAAAGTTGTTAATTTACTGCAAAAATTTTAAAGTAGAAGCAGAGACTTTAACAAGATTTATTTTTCTTTCTATTTTTTTACTTATTTGTTTAGTTATAATTTATAGTTATATTTCATATTGCGGATTTTTTTTAAATTGATTTTTAAAAAGTTAAAATTTTCAAGTTGTCTTCGAAATTATTAAATATGAAAGTAAACATTAAATATATATATATATATATAATATTTCAGTCTAAATTTGCATTTTGTTTTAATTTCTATTAGTTTTATATACACATTAATTTGAAAAATCGTGTGTGTAGTTTATACTCTTGAAGGACGTATAATTTAGTTATATAAAAAATATACTATAACGCTTCCTACTTATTTAATTATTGTACAAATTAAAGCTAACACAGTCAATTTATATTAAAAATAATATTTAATATGAACTACTCTATTTTGTTTTTTGTAAACAAGACATTAGGACTGCTTCGTTTCTGTTTATTTACACAAAAAACCGACGATTTTTTATGCATAACATCAATTTAACTTTCTTAAAAATAAATTATATTTAATTAAAACTGAAGATTTCTTTTTACGAAAGTCATTTTTATTTTGAAATTAAATTGACGAACGTTCTTCCATAAAATCTAAACAGATTAAAAAAAATACATCTAGAACTACCTAATTTACAATAATTTCCTTTGCATATTATTTAAGTTAAGAGTTAATTTATACGATTTATAAGAAGAAATGATCGAAAATTTCGAAGTAATTTCTTAAAATTCAAGAAGTAAATTCCGTTGTGGGGAGATTAACAACACTTTTCGTTCATATCTAACGGTATATAAGCTTCATTAAAATGGAAAAAGTGGCTATTTAATAGATAAAGAGGGGTTTACTATTGATGGAATACTTTTCAGTTTCAGCAATTGATTGAATTAACATGTTTGTTCTTCTCATATCATCAGAAAGTGAACAGATCTTGTTTGACTTAAACTCTTTACTTTAATCGAGTTAAACAAACCAACTTTTAATTTGATAGGCCTTTAGGGTCTTTACATTTGGTTACATAGCAATTAAACATTGTAATTTATTTATAAAATATTTAATTTATTAACAAACAAAATATATTATTATAATCTTTTTTTAAAATATATTTATTTGATAAAATCTTTCGATTTAATAAGAATTATTTATTAATTATTGTATCATTGAATTCCGAAACGGCTTATGCAGTAACTGTAATTTTAATTATTTTCCTAAAATTCTTTGTTTTTTTTTATTTAATCATTGGAGATTAATTCTGATGATAATGAAAAGTTCGGGGCGAGTTCTTTAATTAATTCATGAAACGTGTGTTCTTTATAATTACATAAAAAATGAAAAATGTCGGATTTATATAACAAAGAATATATTAAAAATAAAAATTAAAACAAAAATATAATTAATATTACTTAAATATAATTTTTTTTAAAAAATAGTCATGAAAACAATTTAATCGGTTTAAAAATCTAATATTTGTAATTTTTAAATCCTGTAATTAATTAGTGTAAGTGGAAATTTAAAAATAATTTTACAAAAATTACAGAGATTTATTTTTTCTAAGTCACTTTTCAAAACAAGGATTAACTTGAAACTTAATAAAAGTACAGTAGTTGATTTCTAACGTTGAGAATTACGTTACTTTTTTAAAATATTTAATATTGTCATCAAATTTATTTATTTAAAGCAATTAGAGACCTTTAAAAGGAATTAATCATTATATAATTCAATTGAATATATAAAGTTTTATGGAAGCGAGAAGTGTTTAAATTTTCAAAACAGTTTCTTCGACTTGACAAACTGGAAATCATTTTTTATATATATTCGATCTCGAAAAATTTCTGTACATTTTGCCTCAATGGGGATTTTGTAACATTTTCTAGAGGAAACAGTTGAAATGTTCAGAAAAAATCATTGAGAATTCTTTCTTTTTTTTTGTTCCTTTGGAAATCCATTACCTCTTGGGAACGAAACATTACTTAGGGGGGTACTGATTCTTAGAGGTTCTCGGTTCGAATTCCTTTGATATTCTCTAGAAGTTTTTTTTTGTGTGTGTTTATTTTGTGTTTACTTTACTCAAAAATAGAAGATTTGGAAGACTTTAATGAATTGTTGAAACTGTATTATCAGGAATTTCACTCCGTTTTCTTTCGTAAGTTTACAGATTATAGATTTTGTAGTTTTGTAGAAAAGAGATTAAAGTTTTATTTCTCAAGAGAATTCCTCTCCAAATCATGTTTAAAAATCGTAGAGCTTCCTTAAAACAGATTATATATATAATTTTTTTTATAATGTTCTATCCTCATCACGACGATTTTACTGAAAGTTACCAATAAAAATAATTGTGTATCTTCCTTTCACTTCATCACTCTTGTATAAGAGTGAAGTTTCTACGTTTTAAGAGTGTTTTGCAGTCATTTATAATATTATATTTCTGTATCCAGGATGTTCTCTGTAAATCACGTAGCATTTGGGAAAGTTCTGCCACCAGAAGGGACCAGAAGGGAATTTTCGTCATATATCTTCGTTGGCTGTCTATTAAATCTCTACTTTCCCTTTCCCTTAGCCTAGAGCGGAGATGCTTTAGATGGAAAATCGTAAAAACGTGATTGGGATAACATTTAGTTTGCAAAAGAAAAGAGGAAAGAAAAAAGGAATAGCAAATTTAACGAATTTTTTTTATTATAATGTTTATTTCATTACATTATATAAAACTTTATATTGAAGCTACTAATTAATTTATAAAATAAAAAGTTTTGTTATCGTTTTATTTATATAAAAATTTACTCTTAAAAATATTTTAAAATAATAATTTTGGAAAAGTAATTATTTACTTTGTTCCTGAAATTTTGATTTGGTTTTAAGAGAAGGAGAAGAGAGAGAATTGAAGAGAAGAAGGAAAGAGTTTAAAGTATTTTCTTTATAGAAAAATATTTTAAACTTAAAAGAAAAAAATAAATATTATAGATACTTTGAATAAATACATATTTTATTTCGGATTTATAAATATTTAAATTTAGTTAATACCGAAATATTGTTATAAAATGTGAGTGAGTGACGAATATGAGAACAACGTGAAAATCAATCAATCAGAATTTCGGTCAATTAAGGTTTGGTCGACTGTCTCATCTCGTTACCTGTGACATTTCTTCACTTCTACCTTTTTTTTTCCTCTCCTTGCTTACGTCCAGATTACGTCTTTAACTCTTTTCTTTCTTCTGTAATGGCTTTCTGTGTCGATCATTGGGATTGACGTAAGCTGCACTTAGATAAAAACAAATATCCAACAAACATTGTGGATAAAAACAAAATAAAGAAAGCAAAAGTTGATGTGTAATTGGAAAATGTAATTGAATCTCAAAAGATTTTCATTTAATAATTCCCCTTTCGATTTTTTTTCCTGTAAAGTAGATACAGAAAACAGTTTCAGTTCAAGGAACTGCACTTACTTTGTAATCTATAATGTAGAGGAAAAGGCAATTTTTCAAATGAAGAAGGTCGTGTGGTGAAAACGCCTCTTTTACACCCACTGAAATACGAGAGAGGAGAAGTGTTGACATGTTACAAAATACAGATAAAGTACCACCTGTTAAAATGTTTGTCGTTTGTGTTGGCTTAAAGAAAACACATCGTTTGTTTTGATTGTTGGAACGAATTTTTGATGTGAAAGTTTTTTTATTTATATATGTAGTCTATATATAAATTGTTTTTAAAAGATCGATCTTCAAGTAAAATCTTCGTTTACAATTACTCATTCGGTTGGCTTTCCTTTCCTTTTGATAAAAGTAATTAATGGTACTAAAGAAAAATGATTACACGATAAATGATCAATATATTTATAGTATCAACGAGAGAATTAATTAAGAATGTTATATCAGGGTCATCTTTGATATATTTTCGGTTATTTCCGGTATAATAAATATATATTTTTTATTTATATGACAGTATTTTATATGATTAAATTAATAAATTATTAAAATAAAACGATTTTAAAAAAAGAACAGGCAATTTTATCCTAGATTCGATAGGTCATTTTTAAGGGTCATCTAGCTTCGTTCTTTAATTAGTATTATATAAACAAAAGCAAAATATTATAACAGAATACGAATGGAAGTTTTCACTCAATTTTAAAATTAATTTTAAGCTTTGAAGTTGAAACATTTGTGAAAAGATGACTTGTCTCTCGAAGATAACGATTACAATCGCCTTGTTGGTAATATACATGCTAATTTACTATCTAAACAGTAAAGTATTTGGTTGATGTACTCGATGGTGCACCATTAAAACTAGATTGACTCTGTCCACCATATTCTCTTTCGGTTAATTGAGAAATAACTTATATGTGTAGTATCTAATCTGCCTACGAATGATGCACAAGGGAATTGTTCATGAGTGAACTTTAATTTACGAATAGATTAATACCTTTTAGCTAAAGAACTATACAAAAGTGAATTGTACTTTATAATTTATTTAAAAAATTAATATAATATTTCAAAAGTTTAAAAAATATTAAATAAATTATTGATTCGTGAAGATAATTCAAATTAAATTATCATTTGGAATTTAATGAACAAGCAATAATTGTTCTATTGTGAAAAATTATAATTATCATCAGTACAAGATAAGATATAATATGTTAATTATCTTTGTACAATTATAAAACATTAATAACCATTGAGGATTTAAATATTTCAATTAATTAATGATTTCTATATTTTCAAATCTCTAATTAATTTATTTATAAAACATAATTAACGAAATAGAAGTCATATTTATAATTAAAATTTTATATAAATCAAAGAAATCTTCTCAATTTACACTGTGTTAATATATAAATTAATTTATAAATAATTAATGAATAAATATGTTTATACAGTATTTAGAATATTTTAAAACTAAGTTATGATTTATTAAATTGCAATTATTTTGATTAATGCCAGTTATTTTTAATAAGGGAACGATTAATTTACTGTAATTAAATACAGTAAATTGTTACAAGTTCGAATTTGTATTTAGTGTCAGGTAAATGAAAATTGTTTTATTTAATTAAGTTTAAAGAAATTTTTAATTCTATTTTCTTCTTTTAATGCCATTAAATTAGTGGATGGGTCCACCCATTTAGAAACTTAACTCTTTAAAAGTTAATGAAGGGTAAAGACGGCAGATGTCGCTATAATAGAATTTCAAATTTCAAATTTTCACTTGCATATTAGAGAACTTTCTAAGCAAACTTTAACAAAAAAAAAAAAAGAGGTTATAAATTGTAAAAATATTAAAAATTTTAATTTTTCTAAGAAACAAATTAAATTTTTACAATTTTTATTATTATTATTATTTGAATTTAGGTCATTTTCTGGGCAACAATACCGTTTTGGATTTCGTCCAATCAAAAGGATTTCAAATTGATCACGTGCCAGCCAATAAAAAAATTCGAGGGTGAGTAGCCTATATACTGCTTTTTTTTCCTGTTTTTGGTAAGGTTATGACACTTTTCCAATTCTGCTTCATTTAAAGATGAAAGCCAAAATATTGAGCGAGGAAAGAAGTGAAATTAAAAAATAATTCAGGATCAACATCCGATATAATTAATTAACGTTAAAAAAAATTCATTTTAACTTATTAAAACCTGGATATTTTTACATCTGAGAGAGTATTTATTATTATGTTTTTAATTAAATTACTTGATATAACAATCTCTAAATTCTAGAATCATTTTTCTCTTCAAAAATTTAAAGATTTTAGCGAAGATAAATGAAATTTCATGTTAAATTTTAAAATCAAATACAGTAAAATTTCTGTTTAATGCTCGAATAAATGCGATTTTAATTCTAGAAAATTCTTATATAAGATTTTATACACAAATTTTAATTAATCGTTAAAACAAAGATATTTCTTCTTTACAATTTAGATCACTGAGCTGAAATTTTTACGTTGAAGACGTATACATCCCTACCGTCGCCCGTCTATCTGTCTGTCCTTCGAAAAGGAGTTAGATATATAAAAATCGAGACTAAATATGAAAACTTTAGGGGCCAGGGACTTCGTTAAACTATATATATATGAACTTCCGGTCTGGACGGGAAGTCACGCGATTTTTAAAAATTTAAACATGATTGTAGCCCAGAATTTTTACATTAAGAAATTAGCATCTTCGTTATTTGAATGTACGATTTTTAACCGTTTTAAAATTCTTACTAAAACAAAAATAAAGAAATTACTTCTTCAATTTTAAGCACAACACAAACAAAGTAGTTGGCTAGTGTCAACATGGCATGGAAGATGTCTTCCTGCTGAACATAATTACGGAAGTGGAGACCCGCTTTCGTCATTAGCAGCAGCCATAACGTCAAAGTGTTCATCATTTCTCCTCCGGAAGAAACTTTACTCCATGAATGACGTATCATCTAAAGCAACTTATTATTAAACGGCTTTACGAAATTGATGAAATGTGAGATAAATGAAATTTGCGTTTGATTTTCCTAAATTCTATTTCTTGGAATACTAAAAAAGAAGAAGAAGAAGAAGAGAATTTCGATTTTTAATTTCTAAATCATCCTGTTTACTACGAGAAGTTTGTACATAAATTTAAATGAAACTATCGAAGAGTTTGTAAAGTTATAGCTTTTAAAAACCTTGCTAAGTTAAACAAAGAATAATTAAAATTATAACACTTGTAGATTTCTACTAGGAGAAAATTAGAAAATATAAAATTGTTTATAAGTGGAATAAAATATAACATCGTTGCAAATTGTAGAGATGTTAAAGGATCAATACAGAAATATTATCACGTTCGTACTAATATTTTCGGTCAATAAAAGTGGAAAATGGTATGAATCCTCAAGCAATTACTTTGCTTTTGTCACGTTCTTTAACCTTTTGTAATGTTACACGGGGGATAGTAAATTTTCTAAACTCTCTTTCCGTGTCATATTCGGATATTTGTGAAAAGTATAAGTAAATTGTACGGAAGAACAGAACCCGGGGCGGAAGAACTTCTGATCGACTTTAGTAGAGTCGGCCGTTTAATTAGCAAATAGTAATTAACTTTAATTGGATATTTCAATGAATAATTAATTTAAGTAGTAAATAATGGTTGAATTATCATTAGCTTGTCTTCTAGAGTTTTAATTAAACGATTGTCGAGATAATCTTGCTTTTCCTTCTAAACAGGAAAAGTTTTTATTATTTCGACTTTGTGGAAAAAGCTTTTTTTTTTCTTTCTTTTTGTTTTGTTTCCTTTAAAATTGGTCTCCATTAAAGAAAATCATCAAGCGATCTCTTTTTGATCTTTAATTCTTTTTCCTTGCTTTATATTTTTCTTTATTTTTGATCAACGAGGATATAAAACTCTTCAAAATCAAACAGAGAAGAGGAAGAAAAATACAACAGGTTGAAAATAACAAACATATATCATAGAATTTCTTTATAAGAAGAAGATCAAGTAGATCATACTACTTTTAACTATTTTTAAAATTAAAATCGTATCAACTTAGTTCAGACATACAATTATCAGTTTGAAAGACGTAAAGTATTCGTGAGAATAAAAGTATAAAAATATATTTTGTTTTCTTCAAACAATATTTATTATCGTATTAAAGTTTTCCTCATACAAAAAAAAGTGTTTAAATCCGCAATAAAAAAGTTTTGGGCTAAATAAATCAAACGAGAATCTTGTAAATTATATTTAAATATATATATTAAATACACTATAATAAATTTACGTTCAGATAGATTATTTTACTGTTTTTATTCATAGTAAATTTTAAATAAGTTGGTATATAGTAAAACTGTAATGCCTCTAAACGGCATTAGAACAATTGCTGAAAATTTGAAGAAGAGATTTTTAGGATAGATAAATCTATATAAGAACAGATTTTCGCTAGAAGAGTAAAATGTTATCAGAATCCGATAAACAAAAAAGGAAGAAATACCATTTTATTGGATCTATTCTCGGATAGTTAATCCCGAAAACTACACAAGCAGGGTTTTGTCCCGCAGGTATAGGACCTTCTGGATGAGACAACAATCGTCAACTCGATCGAGAGACTGGATTTAGATCTGCTGTCGACGACTACGACCAGACAACAGTATAATTTATGAGGCAAAGGCAGTAAAACTTTGTACGATAGGTACTAACGTTCCAGATATGTAGTAGTAGATAACGATCGCCGTTAAGGGAGATTCGGAAGAAGAAATCCTTCTTTGACAGTTCTTTTCGTATAAAATATCGTCAGTTTTACTGCACACACACACTCTAGTCTGTGTGAAGATGGTGCAAAAGATATTTTTCCGCTAATGCTGCCGAATATCGTGCTATTAGGTCTATAGTACTTATAAGTATTTGTTCAGTAGAAGATGTGGTTAAGAAAAGTGATCTTGATCCTGCAAACTGGTACGATAATTAATACAAGATAAACGTTATAATAAATTCTATAAATATATTTTATCCACGTGTTAAAACTGAATTACTTTCATGTAAAAAAAAAATGTAAGTGTAAAATAAATTTAAAACTACTCAGCTCTAGCATTAAAGCCTCATATGTCATACGAAGAACAACATAAAAATGAAGAATAGCGTGACTATAAATCGAATAGAAAAATAATGTGTTATATAAAGTTTGTTTTGTAATTCCGAACATTGCAATCTACAAAATTAAAGTTCTAAATATATATATTTTTTTCATTATTTGATGAAAGAATGCGACCTACTCACTTCCCTCATTTCTTCTGAAGATTTTATATTTAAAAAATAGTAATTTTAAAAAGAAATTGTATTCTATATACCGACCGATAGTTGAAAAACGTTTTTAAAATATCCAGATTTACCACACGTTCGCTTAAATTAAAGTTTTTTGATGTAACACATGACTGACACTATCAATTATCTTTCTGGGGAGTGGGTGATAAAAAATGGCATCCATCGATGTCGCATGTTGTGATTAATTAATGTTGTTGCTGACTAAATGAAAAAAAGATTCCCTGCTGTTTCTGAATTCTTTAATCTTTCTGAAAAAATAGAATAAGGGGGAAAAAATTTAAATACTGTTAATCGCAATTCTCTTCCTTACTTTTTAATACTAACTTTTAATAAATATTTTAAATAAAATATTAATGTTATATTTATTGGTAAATTAATAAGAATTTTAAAACTTAATTTAAAATTAAATTTTTATTGTTAGTGCTATTTTTTTCTCATAAGATATAACTTATCATTCAGCATCTATAGATAAAAACTGTATTCGTGTTGTATACTTTAAATAAAATAATATATTTTTAATAAATTTCTAAATTAATTTCAAGAATTCTTAATAAAGTAAGAATTTTTTATATTAATTTAGAAATTCTTACACTAAATTTAATTTTAGCAGTGTTTTTTTTTTCCCCTTATCCACGGAGAGCCATTGTATTATCCGGCAGCTACCAACGTTTCTAACGTAATGTTTATAAGACCATATATCTTCAAGCTTCTAAAATTTCACGTGAAATAAAATCTTTTTGCTGATAAGAAATAAACCGACGAGGGACTCGACTAAAATATAAAGTAAAATATATTTATCCGTGACTAATTAGAACTGCTTGTCATGTATCAACTTTTTATATCCTTAATCACGTCTAATCTTCTTAAATTAAAAAAAAAAAAACCTTCTTTAAATGATAATTATATAAGATATTTTTATAGGTTAATCTTCCTAATTAAGAATAATTTTTTTATAGATTAAGTTAAATAGAAAATCAATTATTTTTTAGGCAAAAGGGTCGAGATTTTAATATGGGTAGAATGTTAGCCGATTGGAATCAAGCCAGCGATCCTAACATACAGAAAATGAATGCTATTGACGTCATCGATGATGCTAGAAGAGGACATCACAAAAGAAGGCAAAATAGAAGATTAAGTAGTTCCAAATATCTAACAACAACGCAATCTCCCAACAAGCAAAGGATGTTTAATGATCTTTGGGTCAGGCTCGAAGCTGTTACAACAAGGTAAAAAAATGCTCCGAGAAAAACTTTCTTAGTTATTTTCTATCAGCTAAGAAGAAGGTAAAATAATAAGAAGTAAAAACTAACTTTACATTAATTAAATGAATAATTAAAGTTTTCATTACTTATTTTTGAGTAGAGTAATTACAATACAATTGTAACTTGAAAAGTGGGACTACATCATTGCAATTAAATTATTTTAAAAATCTACTTTATTTATTAATTAATAAAAAATGTTTATAATTTTAATTTAAATTTAATTTTCGTTTGGATTTTTGAATACATTTTATTACAATTTATCTTACTATAAACATATTACATGTCATTGATAAAACGTTCAATCATTGAGTTCTAAGAATGGAAGAGAAAGTTAAAATATTGTATAATCTTCACAGTTTTCCACCTCATTAATTAATTATTTCACAGCTGAAAACTTTAAGAATATGCTTTTTATAATTTAATAATTTATTTAAATGCATTCTGTTAAATAAAGGCGTGACCTTTGTCTGATGATAAAATACATTAATTAAGTAAAGTTTATAAAGAAATTAAGTAAAACAACTGCACAGATTTCCTTTCTCTAATTACTTGTTTTGAAAATTACTATCATTAAAAAACAAATATAAGCAATTTTTGTTCTACGAATGACCACAGAGAACAGTGTTCTCTTGTTCTCTTATATCGTTGTATAGATTACAAGGTTTATGGCTCTCTTTGAAACCGTTTGACACAAAATGTTATTTTTAACATTTCAGATAATGAATGATGCTTGATAATCAGCAGGAGATGTAAAATTATCCTTAGTAATCTTTTTATTTTAAGATTTAGTTCTATACAGTCTCTGTACTGAATTAGATAGATGATATCTAGTTAAGAGCTCATAAAGACTTTATATTTGGCCAAAAGTCAGTTCATCATTCCATAAAAGTTTCTTTTTTTTTTCTTTCTTTATACTGAAAGAGCGCTTTCTGATGCTTCTCTATTAATCCTGGATCAAATACAATAGCTTCCCTCTAAAAAAAATCTTACTTTTCTTCTCGATTTAAAGTATTTCGAAATCATTTATAAAGGTAAAAATTTGATTAAAAATATAAGAATCTAGTATAATTTAATATTACAAAGAGTCTTACGTAGGATTTATTAAAATTATTTTATTTTATTTTACTTTCAGGACTACAAAACCGCTTACTTCCAGTACAGATAAAGACGATGCCATGACCATTCAGAAAGCTTTACACGTTTGGTACGGATTAAAAAATTGTAGCTGCTACTTATCTAATTGTATATGGATAACAATACTTTTATTAAGTACAAGATGGAAATACGTATTAGCGTGATGCATCTTTAATAAAAATAATATCTAGAGATATAAGCATTTAATATATATATGGCGTGGAAATAATATCAAGGATGGAAAGGAGTAATTAAGAAAATTACATTTCGCTAATAAAAAAAAAAGTGAAAGAAATAAAATTCATTTAAAGAAGAGAGGGAAAATGTACAGTACATAAAAATGGAACTAACCAAAGAATCCAATTAAAATATGTACTAATTAAGTAATTAAGAAATGGAGTTCATCACGCTATTTTCCATAAAAAGAAAATGATGAGGATGAAGAATTCATGCACATAAATTTTCATTTATTTTCATTTATGGGAATTAAAAATATATATAATTTAAAAATATATATATGTGCATGTTTTTAATTTTAAATGTCTAATATGTTTGCTTCTTTTTTAATTTATAAAATTACATGATTTTTTGTAATTTTTACTCATAACTTACTTATATTTAATAAACGTTACTCGTAAAAATGTGAATTTTTTCTGAATTATATATATTCTATAATGTATAAAAAATTCAAGTTGTAATTTATAAATATATATACATATACATATATATATATATTTTTGTTGTAAAATTATAATAATAATTATAATAATAATAGTTATTATTGTCTTTATAGTGTGGTATTTTTTATTATTTTGTGAATTTTGTAAATATTACACAAAACTGTAAATTTATAGTCAGAGATATTTGTTTTAATAATAAGAAATATTAAAGGTCATTTTTTGAGCCTTTAATCTATGGAATCTGGTTGTTTTCACATAAAAATTATTTGTTCATTCAGATTTTCCTGGAAAATATATATAATAATTTATAATGATGAATTTAAGTTGTTTTTTAGGATGAAAATAAAAAAAACTTTTTATTAAAGTATATAATTGTTTGTTTTAATTATAATTTAATATCTTCAGCTTTAATATCTCTAAAATAACATTAATTTAATCATATTTTTTTTTCCGTTAAAATATGCTTTATCACCAGCTGAGGAGAACTGTAAATAAATTATTTAAGAAGATTTTAATAGAAATTGCTTATTATTATTTTCAGTTTTTAGGTTTAAAAATCTAAAAACTGAAAATAATAAATAAAAATTTATATATAAAATATGGAAAATAATACTTGATGGGGAATAAAGAATGGAAAAGTTCCTGTACGATACTGATACACTTCTTTGTGGAATGTAAATATTTAATGGGTCCGAAGTATTAAACGCTTTACTAAAAATGGTATGGAACCGAAAATGGATTTTTGAGAATGTTATCAGGAGACCAATTCTCCTGAGAATATGGTCCTTGGATCTTCACCAGATTTGGTAAAGAAAAAGCACTTAATGAAGTATTCTTGAGCTATCCTTTTACTTTTGTTGACCCACCATCTTCTGTTCGCAATATCCACTGTGTACCTACTTCTTCATCTCTCTTATACGTGAAAAATCAATTTTCAAGTACAATAAAGTTGACTTAAAATCTGGAAAATAATAAATAATGGAAAATAAACAATACCAGTGTGCATTATATAATAAAAAAATATATATAAAATCTTGGTTCACTTCATTCATTCAGAAAGCAAAGTTCTTCTTTTTTGTTAAAGGTTTTTTTTTATCAAAGTTTTTCAAATATATCTTACAAAACTTTACAGTTTTGATTAATAACTTACCGTAGATAGCATCATACAACTTGAAATAATTGAAAGTTCTTCGTAAATAAAATTTTCTTTTCTAACTCTTTGTTATTGTAATGGTTTGAAATTTAATGATCGCATGAACATGCATCATTTGATTATTGGAGCCTTTTCAAAATTTCTGTAAATGGTTTTCAAGTATCCTACTTTGCAAGTAGAAAATATTATCATAGTAATTGTCGTCAGAGGCAGTCATTTAAATGATTAAAGTTTGGACTGTTAAACATATTGGAATTTGTATCGAGCTCCTCCTTAGTACTAAGCTTAGTTTCTTTAAAAAATGTTTTACTAAGAAATAAACGAACAATATTTGATTGTAAATAAAGTTTATATTTTATAAAAGTTTTACTAATTATTTAAATTTTAACTTATCTTTCTCTTAAAAATAAAATTAAAGTATTTTTTTCTAGGAAGAAAAAAACGAATTTATTTTAAAATTATATATGTTACTTGTTAATAATTATAAATATTATTTTAAATATTTTTGAAAAAGTTACGAAAAATTTATTATTTATTTATTTTAAACACTGTACAGTGAATAAAATCCATTTAGACTTGAGATAACCACCCCCTATTTATTGATACAATAACCTGAACAAATCCATAAATAAAAATAAAATACGAGCTTAAAAATACAATACATATAAAATAAAATATAAACATAAAATAAACAATATACATGCTTGAATATAACTTTAAAAAAATACAATTTATCTTAATAATTCTTTGAATTTTTTCGTAAAATTTCAATTTTTAATTATTTTGAAGGTAAATTTTATTAACATCAAAATCGATTTTACGGTAGAAATGTTAATAAAATTCTTATTTTATTTTCGGAGGATTTACAGAAAAGAATTAAGTAAATACTAAATTTAAAATTATTTATAAATATATAATTATTAATTGTTTAATACAACAATTATACTTCATGCCAGAAACATAAATATATAAAATTTTAATCGCCACAAATTCCAGTAATATAATTGAAATTACTGTTTTGTCTAATTAAGAATTATTCTATTTTAAGATCATTTTATATGTTAATGTTAAATATATTAAGAATTAATAGCCATATCATTAATCATAAAGTCGTCCTTCTACCAAATAAACTTGAAACAAAAATCGAAGATGTGCGAGTAGAATTAATTAATTCAACAAACGATCATTTAATTGCTCATCCGAACTCCCTTTTCACATTATACCTTTGATAATTTAAAGAGGATTAAATGAATAACGATTTCTCATCAATATTTTCACTCTAACAAGCAATTATCTTAAGATGAAGAGACAGAGATTTTTTTCCCTGATCTTAAAAATATATATATAAATTAAAAAGAAGTAAATTTTTAACCAGAGACAATTATAAAAAATATTTAAAATTGGCCAAACTCTTTAATAAATTTAACATTTTACTTAATTAAATCATTTGATATGTTAATGGTAAGTCAGGTGTTCTTCACAGTAATTCCATTGTCCTTCTTGTATCATCTGATTTAATTAATTTAATTGAAATAATTGTAATGATATTTTTGAATTAAATAATATAATCTATTAAAAATTTTAACACTAATTTAAAAACTTTTATTAATAAAAGTTAATTCAGATTTATCATTTTGAATATTGTAAAACATAATTAACTACTTAGCATAGTTTAAAAATATTATAAAATATTGATATGCATAATATCTATATTTTATAAAACGAAGAAAAATCTCCTTTGATATCTTAAAATGTACTTTGATTTTGATAATTATTAAAGAAATATTTATATAATTGTTCGAGTAATACCTTATTAAATATGCAAAGAAGTGTTTAGAAATATCGAACTTAATATAGTGAAATAAATAAAATTTGTCATCTTATATCTGTCAAACTAAAAATAACTTCGTAAATTCAGTGAAACTCTTCTTGGAACCAGATCAAAAAATATCGTTTTCTCCAAAATATCCCAAAAGAGAAAAACTTTAAACTTAGAATTTAAAAAAAAATACACACGAATTCCAATAATAAATATTCTATCATACACATTTTTTATTTTATTAATGGAATTATTATTATTACAAATTTTATATAGTTGTTATCTGATTAAAAAATTATTAGATTCCTTTTATTAACATTGTATAATATTGATAACTAAGTTATTTTTTGTGTGACTGATAGAGTTTCATAACATAATATATATTACAATTTCATAGGAAATTACAAGAAAAAAAATTCATGAATTGCTCTTGTTTGTAATAAATGGACAACAAAAATTTAATTCACTTCTAAAGTTTCGTGAAATATTTAGATATAAACAGAATAAAACTGATTAGATATAGTATGAAAAAGATCGCATCCATACAGTCTATTTTAATATATTAATTTACACGCTCCCTTCTTATGAAGCTTCTTATTATTTTATTTTAAAAATTAATTTAAATTTTAAGCATGAATACAAGTAAAAATGTTTATATTATTTCTAATACATTCTTCTCTTATTGAGCTTTTAATATTGATTAAATAGAAGAGATCAATTTAATTTAATTGTCATTTTTTTAATAGATAATTATTCAATTTTTAAAATAATTTTCAAATGTAGTTAGCATACATCATTCTAGAAGTCTGTTAATTCATTTGTTAATTTGAATATTAGTTTATTGCGATTGTTGGAAATTATTATTGACGTATTCGTAAATTTGTGAATATTTGCCAACATTTATAATTTCAAAACACTCATGTTTATGTATCAAATTTATAATTGGTGCTAGTAATATTAAACATGTTCCATTTATATTTAGTTCCTACTGATTTCTATAGATGTAAGGAAGGAAGAGATATATTCTCTATTTCCTTTTTTTCCAAACAACTTTCTTCAACTTTAATTTGTGATTTCTTTGATTCTAGATAAATCTATTTTCTAACATATGTCAAGAAACGTTTCTATGTGTCAACTTTCCCAGAATTGAGGTTAACTGACACATGATACTAGGTGTTAATAACAGAGGAAAGTTGATTTTTTTATAAGAATGACAGATAAAAAATTTATATATATATATTTTTCCTAATATTAAATGTTTAAATAAAAATTTTTATTTTATAATTAATTTGTTTTATTACATTATTAAAACAATAAAATTAAAAAGAAATCTACATTTACATCATTGATTGGTTTTATTAACGTATTTAACTTTCACTGAATCAATCTCTAATTAAAAAGAAATTTAAATAAAATATTATCATCATTATTTTCTTCTTCTTCTTTCATTTTATCCATTTATATATACATATATTAAAACTTCTAAGTAATAATTTGCCAAAAAAAGCAGAGAAAATCAAATATAACTTGTCTGTTAACCAAAGCGAAGATATGTCTATAAACACAATATAAACAATAGAGCTATACATTTAGAATGACTTATGATAATTAATTATATTCCTCGTTGTATTCAGCAAAGCGCTTTAGTATTATTCACTTACTTAATTCATGGCATTCAATAATAAACTGTCAGATCCAGATATATAAACTTAACATTAAGGTTTCAGCAAATATATTTATATTAATATTTATGGATCTCTAAATGATAAATAAAGATATAATATAAAAATTAAATTTTTATACTTTAATTTTATGAAAAAAATTAATTAATAGATCAATTTAACTTTAATTGACTGAAATTTCTATTACAAAATTTTTTTTAAATTAAAATAATATATATATTATTTTAATTTACCATTATCAATTAGAATAACGTTTTATCCGAAACAAATTAAAGAGTAGAAGATTAAGAAAAATATTATTAATAACTTATTTAATAAAAGAAATTTAATAAATTACCCAACTTAAATATCCTTCATCTTTACATAGAATAGACATACGTAAGTCGCTTTACCATTTAAAAACTTAATAATTGTTATGTCATAATACATTTTAAAGCTTTTGTTTGCTGGAATTTTTATTGAAAAATTCACGACGGAGCAACGCATAAAAATCATTGAATTTTATTCCTAAAATCAGCGCTACATTGTTCTAACGCAGAGCACGTATACGAGCTATTTCCATGTCAGGAAGCCACCTACAAACCAGTGACTTTTTCTTAGGAGTCACCTGAAAAACCGGATGTGTGCTAGTAAGCTCCGGACCATCCATCAGCTTAAATACAACATTGGGAAGAAATTCAAGCTCTGGAGCCAAACATCTTAAGAGCTGTTATAGAAAATGTTGTAGAAAGAGCCATGCTTACCAAGGGAAAAATCGAAGTGATTTACATAAAACCATTTTCCATACAAAGTTAAAAATTTCTATTATCCGAATTTTATTATTATATAAAAAATACAAAACAAATAATTAACAAACAAAAATTTTATTCAAAATATTTAGTAAAGCGACTTATGTAAAACCCTGTGTTATGTCATTCTTTTGTTTTACTAATTAATTTATTTTTTATTATTTTATATTACTTCTTTGCTTCTAGGATATGAAAAAGTATTCAATTTAATATAACCAGTGACGCATTATCCTATGGGAAAAAAGAGAATTGCCTGGGGCCCCACCAATGTGGTGCCGCAAACCAATCTTTTGAAAGAAAATATTTTCCTCCAAATATTCCCACGAATAAAAATGTCTGAAGACAACACTGTATAATACATGGAAATCCCTAATTCAAATTTGCCTGGTTTCCATGAAGCTAAAACACGCCACCGAATATAGAACATATTTTTTACATGCCAATAAAGATTAAAATTTAAATATTAAAAGTTTAATTTTTAAAATTCCATTAAATTTTAAATTTCCATCTTTATCTTCAATAATTCCCCTTACCCTCTATTAACTAAACAGTAAAAAATACTATTCTTTTACAAGTTTTAGTGAATCACACCAGCTATTTTTTTTCTATAGACAAATTATTTTTCATAAGACAGTTTCCAACTTTATAAATGGAAGTTGTTATGGTAGGTTACATCAAGAAATAGTAGGACCATTTAATGGAACGGAAACGATTTTTCTTTACTCCACTAAACGAACCGTTTAAACGTTTAGACATGTTCTTGCTTTCTGCACTTCATCTTTTACATATGTTATTAAAAAGTAATAATTATTATTATATTTCTGTATAAAATTATCACATTTTATTCATATATACATTATGTTTTTGAAAAAAAAATTTAATGTGATATTCTACACGAGAAGATAATTCTATACTCTTCTTTTGACTTCCAGATACTTTACACTTACTAATTCATCTACGCTTAAAAATAAATTAAAAATAATATAAATTTATTAGTTTATAGTTAAAATAATGTATAAAAATATATTTTCTTATATTTTTATTAATTTATTTAGTAGATATTTGATTATATTGTCTAAATACACCTCCAGAGAAAGGGGATGTATCACTGAAAATTTAATAAGATTATTGAGAATATTGTTTAAAATATTTTTTATATTAAATTTAAAAAAAAAAACAAGAAAACTTTTTGCTGAACTTTAATGTTTTTAAATAAAACTCAAGAATGGCTTCAATTTTTGTAAAATATTTTTATAAGTTATTCAAATATTCATGGTGGCATGTATTTACAATTGTTTATATACTGAATGGACGTTTTTATATAAGTATTATCTGATATTTATTGACTCAAGATAGCAAACAAATTCAAAAAAGATAATACAATTTTTATCCTCAGGCAAAATTTTACTGTTTCATAATTTTTTTTTTCCTCGGAGATGACGAAGAGAAAAAGAAAAATGGTGACAAATTTTCAATTAAAAATATTTAATCTCATGATATAAATTTTATTTATAAAGTCAATAAAAATAATTTATTAATTACAATTTAATTACAGTTATATAAATTACGCTTAATGATATTTAAAAAAAGGAAATGAACTTTTTATATATAAATTGTTAAATAAATTTTTAATTAAACAAT
>NW_019384449.1:235135-291468 GCF_000671375.1 Centruroides sculpturatus | reverse complement strand
GTTCATATTCGTAAATATTATTAATTAATATATATTACTGGTTTGATTATTATAAAATAAATAAATGTATTTAATATTTATAAAAGTTTTAAAATATTTTAAAGAAAAAACACACCAAAAAAAAGATAAAAATCCTTCCCTTTTCATAAGCGTTATTTTGTTTATATATCTGATTTTAAAAATATTTGACAAGTAAAAGTAAAAAATTATTATTTTACTACGTGTTACGTCACAAGAGGTAAGTAACTCATTTCGCAATGTCATGACTATGAATAGTGGGTCGCGTGCTGATAATAAATTGAATATGAGTATACACGGAATAATAAATATTTCAGAGCTTGAGAATCATAGTATTTTACACTCTTCTGGTCTTATTCCTTTTCAGAACCAGTCCAAAAATCTAAAATAAAAGAGATCTTAAATCATTAATGCATCTAAAAAAAGATAAGAAAGAAGGGAAAAAATGTATGTAGAATAAGAATAAAATATAAACACGTTTTATGTAAGAATATCTTTTTATAATAAAAATTTTATTTTTCATTCTTATAAAATTCTGCATATTTTAGCGTTTATATATATATATATTCTCTATATTCTATGTATAGATGTATAGATGTATATGTATACTTTTAGTAGTAAACAAACTTCAATAATTAACATCGAAATACAATTTCGAAAATAATATTTATCATTAAATTATATATATATAGATAACTTATGCAATATTAAAAATTCAATTAATGGAATTTATGTTAAAAAATACTGAAAATATATATTTGTATACGTTTGAATTATATATAGGGGAGATCGGGGCAACTTCGGCATGCGGGGCAAGTTTGTCAAGCGCTTTTTTTATAAAACAAATTAAAAGGAGACTTTGGTTATAGGTTAGGCAGTTGAGTTTTATTGGTGGCTTGTTGAGTGTAGTGTTTTTATTGTTCTCCAACAAGCGTAGTTGAATTATCAAGCAAATTTTCATTTTCGTTCAATTCCATATAATATTTTTTTTCCATTTATATTGAATTGGCAGGTTTTGTTATAATTCCATGATAACGAAAGTTACTTTTCCTGTTAGAAGGATGTAACTTCAACTTATTCACGTGGCCAGATCGTGGCTTGGCATTCTGTTCTCAGGGTTGTACTTAATGTTTCGAAATCATGACTAGCGGGGTAAGATCGGCAACATAAAGCCACATTAGAAGCAAAGGATAAAAATCAAACAGATGATAAATGAAAACATGTTTGCATTTGTTATTCATGTATATATGTCTTTGAACTTGCATTTCGTTGTAATAATATTAAATGGGTGTTGGATTTGTATTTCTTTGTTTTAATAGTGAATTCCAACTTATACATTGTTAATAACATAATTTTATATACGTGCCTATCTTGCCCCATTACTGTTGCCCCTATACCAGGGGCAACTTTAATAAAAATAATTAAAATAATTACAACTTTACAAAAAGAGAGAAGTTGCCGATCTTGCCCCTATACCCGGGGCAACTTCGTCAATTTCTCTCTTCTTGTAAAGTTGTAATTATTTTAATTATTTTTATTTCCAAACTGATTTTAACCAGTTCTATAGTAAGGTAACATTCCAATAGACAATATGAAAAGCTTTTTTTTTTCAGTTTACAGCAGTATTTATTACACAAAATTTAAGTAAAGCTTAACATGCCGATCTTGCCCCGATCTCCCCTATATATATGTTCAATTATTCGGCGATTAATGAAGAGAATAATTGTTAAATAATCTACAAAATATTAATTAATTAATTATAAATAAGTAAATATATTTGAAAGTAATGTCTTATAATTAGCTTTTTTTATTACTATTAAATATATTGAAAAAAGGCAGCTAGCCAAGCTTTTTTTTGTGAAAAAATCAAAATAAATATAGTACTAGAATAATAGGAACAGGAAATATTTATTTAATTGTAACAAAATGAGCCAAAATAATAAAATAATTAGATTTTTAAAAGAATTAATGATATCCAACCGCTTTAATTTCAATTTTTTTTATCTACTTGATTTGTTTTAAAGTATCTTATTCCAATTATCTTAAAGCTAATTTTAAATTAATTTAAAGAAAAGAACATTAATAATTCGGTTATCTTCGAATTATATTTAATAAAAATGGTATAAAAATGTGATAAAAGTACTGTCTTTTGAATTTAATCATTAATAGAAAATCATTTTTTTTTCTTAATTTTAATTAAGTAAAATAAAATAACGTCAATATAAAACAATTTTCAGCATTGGTTAAGTAATAAATGAAAGAGGTTTGTTACGGGAATTTGAATTCATTAGAAGCAATAGTTCAATAATTAGAAGGAATACAATCCAGTTTAAGCTAAGCATCAATCAATATCAAGATAGATGCAGTCTTTCTAAACAATTCAATATTTTCTCTTAACAGTTATTTAAATTAATTGTTAAATAAATTTTCGACTTATTAAAAAAATTCTTTTATAATTGAAAATGATTTAAAATTTTTTCCTTATTCAAAAAACTTTTAAATGCGAATTTAATAATATAAACACGGATAAAGATGTCAAATTTAACGTTTAATGACAATAAATTTGAAAATATCTACGCTAAATATTTAATAATAAAAAAGTGAAGTAAAGATATAAAGTGAATTTATGTATATTAATGTCAGTTTTTCAGTTTAAAAATTAAAATTAAGGAAGTTTTAAAGGTACATTTTGACAGTAAATTTGCTTATAATGTCACTTTTGTAAATGCCTAATAAAATATATAAGAAGTTTATTATATACGTTTTATTTTAATTATAAATTCTGATTATAAACTATATAAAACTAATAAAATTAAGAACTAATGTAATTTATAATAAATTATTGGCAAACACGTCGGGTTTATTATGCCAGAATATCATTTACTCTCTTTTATTTTTAATAATTTCTTTATTAAAGTTTTCACCATAACTTAAATCATATAATACATAGAACTGTATAAAGTTTCATTATATTATAAAAATATATGATAAATTTCTATAGTAATTTGTAAGTGAGATTTTTTTAAAATATTAAATGCCACAAAAATTTCGTATGGGGACAATTAAAATTTGAATTTTAAATCAAATAGAAAATTAATTATATAACGTTAATAATTAGCTTATAATTTCTTATAGAAGAAAAACAATGAAGTGTATTATATTGCAACAAAATATCAATACAATATAAACAAAATTGATACTAGATACTAAGTTCCTAATGCTTTAGTTGTAAACTTATTATTAATAATTCATCTATATAGACCTACATACGTCTATATCACTAGTACTTGATGATGTCAGTCTGTAGGTCTGTTGTTTCTCATCGTATTTCTCATGAAAAATTTCAGTCGTTTCAATATAAAAAAAACTAATCTTTTGTTTGCACAGGTGGTTATTGGCAATGTACTGTACTTGTAATTTTTTTTAAACTTTCTCCACATAAAAACGAAACGAAACTCTTCAAAAATTACGTATAATTTTATAATTTTCTTTATTTCTAATGTTTTTTTCCCCTTCCACAATTTTACTTCGATAAGAAAAATAGCTTAATTTTCTTGGAATCTGTTTCCATTTGATGTATAAAATCGAAAAAAAACTATTGTTATTTTTATTCAATGAAGTCTAGATGAAAAAATTGGCTAATATATTATATTGTTTTTTTTCTGTCTTTATTAGATTTACATTACTAAATTGTAAAGAAAAGGTAAAGATTGAACCTTTTTTTCCTAAAAAACTATTCAGCAGTTGATGAAGGAATGCTGTTTTAATACTGCAATCGAGATATTTTTATTCCATCTCCTTCCAAACATGAAAAAGGGATTGAAATGTTTTTAAAAAGTTTTCTAAATTTACTGTCTAAACTTGCTTTTATTTTACCTAAAACCAAAAAATAAACAGCAGAGTCGGCGTAAGATATTGTGTTTTTTTAAATCGATATTAATCGTCTGTGAATATCGATTTAATGCTTTTGTTATAGAAAAAAATAGCTTATTGTCTACAAAGATATTATAAAATCTGATTTTTTACAACGTTTAAAATACAACTTATAAAAAAAAAAATACTTGTTACTCTATTCAACGATTTCTTGTAATGACTATTGAGTTGCTTTAAATAATTCTGTCAGAAAGCAACTGCATTATGTCTGTTAATTTACTTTGTGACATTCATCTAATCTTACTTTTGCTGTTAATTCTTAACAATTTGGTATAAAGAATATATTAAGCAGAGAACTAAATGATCAATTCGTGTAACACACTCAATACAATTTAAAAATGAAACCCAGATAAATTCCAAAAATATTTTCTTAATGGATTAAGAATAATCAGTTATTATATGTAGGCTATACGAAATTATTTTCAGAACACTTCTTGCCTCATGGCATGTAAAACTGAACATAGTAATTACATATTTAAGCAAATATTCATAAAATAACACTCCGATAATTACTTTATGCCATAATGCTAGCACTTTTCAACACACACACATTAAGATATTCATTATTATTATTAAATGAACTATAAACAGAGACGTTTCACGGCTAGATTATTTGACTAGCAAATTCTTCACAACAACAAATGAACACATGTTTATTAAGTAATTTATATAGAAACATGCATATGGTAACACGACTACATGGCTATTAAACTTTTATCTTTTAACAATGAGGAAACATGAAAAGAAAAAAAAAGTAAATTAAAAATGTTCATTAAACATAATTAAACTTAATTTAGTTATAAAAATATCTCCAATATTATTATCAAATGTCAATTTTCCAATTTCAAAACACATAGACGTATTCTTCTGCACGTGAAAATGTCTTCAAAAGATTAACTTAATTCGTAAATGTATACTGTCTAATGCTGCGTTTATAAAGTTATTCATTTGAATTATTTATAATATTTTATATTAAAAAGCATAACAAGTACGCTGTTGTATTACTTGATATACTCGTATGAATTGTACCGATCACTGTATATTGGAGTAAGGATTCAAAACTTTAGCAATGCTAAACATTACGAAAAAAATAAAAGAATATTTTACCAGATTAAAAATATATTTATTAAATTAATAAACGAACAATATCAATGCTAAGATAATTCTCTATAACTCGTATAAAAACCAGAGGAATTCAGGAGGGAGAACCAAAAAGAGAAATATGCCTCCGAGAAATAAATGAGAATAAAGTCCTAAAAAAACTCTTAATTGGTAGTATTCATCATGTCCTCTTAGTGCTCTCAGAGCGAAAAGAGGGCCTCACAGCACTGTACTAAAAAAAAATATTCATCATTATTGAATGCCATTAAAAACATGAAAATTTTATATAGTCTTTGAGCTCAGCGAATCCATGATACTCATCAACAGAAATTTTAATGTATTTTTGTGTATGAATCAATGTTAAAACGTTTACATTATTAATTAATTGGAAAATTTTAATTAATATTTATAAATTATTGGATATTTTTAATTTTCTATTTAAAGAAAATAAAATCTACTTGTTGATTTTAATTTGTTTAAAATTTATTATTTTATTTACATAAGATTAAACATAGTACCGATAAATATTTATGAAAATGCAGTAAAAATATAAAATTGTTTATAGATTTTTTAAGAATAGATGTGAAGTAACGTGTGTTTAGAAACTTATTAAAAATACTTGGATCAATTTTAGTGATAAAAAAAAATAAGAATAAAAAATACGACAAAATTAATAATAAAAATGGATTCAAATTTAAATTAATAAAATAACTGCTTTAATTAAACAATAGCTATTAAGCAATCGTAATTAAATCCTATTTAATGGTTATTGTTATTCTTAATATTGTTTTTATAAGAGGAAAAATTTCTTTCATATTGTTAAGAATTGCTCTTTTTACTTTGTTTTTCTTGCTTTAAATTCGCAAATTTAATTCAGGTTTTCAATGCGATAACTTAATTTAGCTTGAAAAATATTCCTAACTTTAACCTTAAACTACATTTTAGTGATAATGTTTTTTAAAATATCCCTGGTAATTTTCATTTATTTAAAAAAAAAAAACCTGTGAAGAAGAGGTTTCTATTCTGTCGTCATTAAAATATATAATTTATTTTAACTATTAAATTAATATAATATTTAATTGTATAGGCCTATATTTAATATAATACAATTTATTTTGCAATATTAAACAATATTACAATTTTATTTTATAATAATAATAATTATAGAACTAAACAAAATTAATAAATAACGATGTTATACTAAAGACTTTATTATAAATATTTTTAAACATATATCAATATTTATTCAATTTAATTTTATTTAATAAAGTGTATAACGTAAATCAAGTTGTCTGTTTTTAATTATAGTCTGTTATATTTAAATTTTGAAATTTTTCTATAAAAGTTTGACTTTACATAAATTAAAATCTTATAAAGTATGATAAAATAAATTAGTATATAAATAAATTAAGCGTTTTAAAATATGAACTTGTAAATCTTAAAACAGACTAAATATGACGGTGCTTTCTTTAAAGAGAGAACTATTCGATTCAATCAGTATGTATATATCAATTTAGATTCAATCAGTGCTGTGCTGTCTGTAGGTAGAGATCACATTTACATCATATAAGACCAATGAATGTGATACCTGTAGAAAGACAAAGGGGGGAAATGTCTAAAAACTCTGCAATAAGAACTTATCACATATTAGGCTACATACTACGGTGGAAATGAGAATAAATCGAGCTGACACCCGATGGCCAAGATGGTAAGGACATCAGTTTTCTGTTCTCCAATTCCAATTTTCTCAGATTCTGATTCTAATCTACTTAAAAGTTTCATAAATTTTTAATGGATGCTTTGATTCGCATATGTCAAATTCCAATCCTTATTACCAGCTACTTCCGTTGTTGTTTTGAATGAATCACGACTATACGAAATGGATTCTCTTAGTGTCTTCAGAGCGAAAAGAGTTTCAGGAGGAAAATAAAAAAATAAATCGCAGGCACCATATGCCACATGAACGATGTATGCAATGTAACATTACTTATTATTTTTTATTAACTTACATATGTTTTCATTATTTAAACCTGAAATATATTAAATTGTAATTTTAATACCAGCCTTATCACACAGCAATTTCGTATCTTGAGCAACATATTGCGTGTAGTTCATTATAAAACTGTAAAAGTAAGCCTGCATCAGATAAAAGAGCCGAAGCACTTCATCATTCGTTGTTACATACAGAGTCCTTTCATCATAATCTTCCTATTCAATTTTGAATACTCAAGAGTTTAGATTTAATTAATATACGATTTAAATTTGTTATGTAATATTGACATTTTCTGATATTACAAAATCATAATAGAAATTCCTTTGAAAAGTAAAAATGTTTAAGTGTTTATCGTAAACAGCTATTAAAATTTGTTTACTATATTTCAATTTCATTATTATTCATTAATTTAGCGATTTGCACTAGTGAATGAGAATTTTATAATTTAATAATTACTTGTTTACACAATTTCTGATCAATTTTAGAATGTCCGATAATTCTTGTTTGCACTTAATTTGCATGATTCATATCGCTTTAGGCACAGAATAATTTTTTTTACACCTTTCATTTTTATATACTCTTCTTTTCTATTAAAAACATAATATTTTCAAAACTTATTTGCGTATTTTTAAAATAAATTTAATAGATATGTAAATGTTCAAACTAAATTATATCTATACAATAGGTCTTTATCTATTGTATAGATATATAGATAAAGATAGATAAAGACCTATTGTATAGATATAATTTACTTTTGACTTTAGACCAAAAACACCCGACAAGAACTCTACCAGGAACATCCGTGACAATAATTCCGTGCAAGTCAATGAATCAACAAACGCCGATAACACATACCATTAGTAAGAACCCCGACCGAAATCGCCATTGAAAGAAGAGAGCCCTCTTTTCAAATTTGAATGTTACAGGACCTAACATTCGGACCAGACTTCATAATAAAAATGAAGGAAAAAGGGAAAAGAGACAGCGCGAGAGGAACCAAGAAAAGCAGCGTGGATCCAGAAATGAACTTCTAGCCGTTGGCCATCCATCATCCACCAGCTGCCGAACCAGGTTTCCAGCCACCATCTGTCTTCTGTCCAACCATCAAGTCGTGTATGGACCCATAGACAAGTTTGTGATTCTACCATTTGATTATCCATTGCTACCAAATCCGTGATCAATATCCATCGCTCAATCATCATCGGATTACCATTAGAAGAATCCCGACCCATCTCCAGACCTCCAACCTTATATATTTAGAGATTCAATGTTTGTGACCATTGTCCATTGGAACTCACGCGACACTATTAACTCAAGGGATGCCACAGATAATCGTTCAGGTCAACGCTCGGGTCTGACTGCATCGTGTACCCAAAAAAGCAAAAGTTTACAGATATATGCATTATTATTAACGAATGCAGTCGGTGTTTACAGTATTGCAATTCAGCATTATACGAATATAATACAAAGCTCTTGAAATTATGTAGAACACGAAAGGTTTCCTCAATTTAATTTTATTGATATTTTTAGAAAATTTGTAATTACCGAACGATCTTATCATTTTTTTTCTCATAAAGAAATCAATATGTAGACTGTATATTTTACTCGTACATTAAGAGATTCATCATCAGAAGTTTACAAATATTGATAATATGATAATTATCAATACATATGTAATACAATGTACATATGTAAAAAAATTATCATATTTTAACTTATATGATAAAAATTAAATTACAAATATTATTTTCTACAATATTTTTGTTTAAGTTATAGTTTCTTCTTACAAACTTTCTCTTTGATATGCAAAGAATTTCTTTTCAAAATGAATTACTTATCACATTATTAATATATTTCAAACTTTAAATATTTGTTTTTACATCTTAATTTTACATATTTGCATCTTATTTACATATTTTAGTATTATAATTATTATTACATTTTAATTAACTCTTTGAAATAACGAGTTTGATACACTACACGAATAGTTTGTCTTGTTATAAATGTTACAGTCCATTTTTTTTATTATTTAAATTCCAGAACGAAAAATAATTTAGGAAAATAAACTGAAAGATTATCTAAATTCATGTATATTACTTTGATTTCATGTAAATAACCATTTTTATTTGCATAAATCTAAAGCAAACAAATGGACATGTTCCCTGTAAAATTGTAGATTTTGTATTCGATATCGTATGCCTTCATGTTTAAAGTATAATACGGAAGTGTATAAATATTTATACTTCTCAATATTCGATGTATATTTATATTTTAACCATAAATAAGATTCACCACCGAGGAAAAATCAAGAGGGACACATTGACTGTCGACCAAATGGTTCGGTAAGAGAAGTTTATGGTGAAATTTATGGTACAATTTATTCGATCAATTAAATTTAATGAATTGTTCAGCTGCCGCTAACAAAATTCTGTAGCATTCAGCTAAAAGATAAATGACATGTGCACGTATTCTGTGAAAACTATTGATACCAATGCTAATAACGTCGCCGTTGACGCGCCATAAAACACTAAACATAGAATGCAGCTTAATGACTGCAAGCCAGCAAAGTAAACAAAATATTACTAATTGCTGCAATTCCGTTTGAAATAAAGATTTACTTTATGACGCGATTTGTGTGGCAGGAGTGGTGATTAAAGAAGATCTAGAGATTTAAATTGAACCTCCTCTAAACGCTTTATTAAATGCTTTATGACTGTCCGAATTGGCATAACACAGGAAGTGCCTGTGGATGCGTGTTGTTGCTTCAGCCATCAACCATCAAAAGAAACTAAATGTTGCTTCAGTAAAATTCTAAATTTGTTTTACGACATTATTTAACAGCAAAGGATAATATTTGCAATCAGTTTTATGACACGTCGTATTGCAAGTTGTCATTAAAATATGCAGTGAACTGAACAGAAGTCAATCAACTGATTAAATGTGAAGATATAGCAATTAGTTTCTGCTTATTACTAGAAGTAATTGAGATCGATATGGCAACTGACCCTTTTAATGAGCACGTTGGCCAATTCGTGTTAAATATTCTATCGCGTTACATACGATATTATTCTTCAAATATCAATAAATCCAAATTTTATCATCCAAATCTATATTTACCGTGGACATTTTGAAGATTTCTATGCATATAATATTTAAAATCTTATAAGAAAATTTTGTAAAAATTATTAAGAATAACTCTGCATTTAAACTATATTTAGTAAAATAAACTTTATTTACAAATTAAATAAAAATGAGACTTTTTTTTTATTTTCTTATTTATCAGTCACGAGAAGTATCCAACTAGCTTCTCATATGCCCTGTGCAAGATTTTATTTGACCCTTCCTTTATTTGAAAAAAACAAATATTAAAAAATACAATAGAAGTGGCCATTTTTTAAACGTTCCATTTAAGATCCTCCTTAGTCCTGTACCTTGCACCTATCTAGTTACTGTACTGGATCACGAGTACAAATATTTTTGAAAAATTCTATAAATTTTATTTCTCTTTACTTTACTTTCTGAAATAAATAAGGAAATAAAAAAATAAATAAAAGTTTTTCTTTCTTTCTATATATAGCCTATATAACACACACACACACACCTTAAATATTTCTGACTTTCTCTCAGAAATATAGTTCATCGTACGAATTTAACAAAGAATTTAGCTACAGGCATGAACTTCAATCAGAATATTCTATCCATTTTCACATCTATCAAAACATTTCTTTGTACATTTTCAGGAGACATTCTACATAAAACTTGAAAGATTTTCAAATGGAAGGTACTTACGTCGACCCGTTACTTTGTCCTCTTACATTTTTTAACATATCAAATATACAGAAACTAAAATATAAAAGTTGTATATAAGATATATATAGCATATATATGTAACATTTTACATGTTATTTAATATTAATGTAATGTTAAATTTATTATTTTCTTTCGAAGCGAATTCGTGCATCTTTGTTTATATTTTCTAAAAATTACATTATTTTATACCTTTTTAAAAAAAAAAAAAAATCATGTTTTCATTTAAAAAGAAGTAGTGAATTAATGTTATTTATTTAAAAATTACAATAATTTAATCATAAATCATGCAATCATAAAATAAACATAAATTATTCCCTGCGTTGATAATGTTGATTAGAGAATATTGATATTAATGTGCATGCACACGTATACACGTATATTAAGACGTTAAATCCTTTAAAAATTAAAAGGACATTATCGGTTTTTAACAGAATTAAAAGGAAATTATTCTTGCTGAGGATTATACATTTCGCTATTTTTCAAACTGTGTCGTCAGCATTGCTTATTAATGCGAAACATTTTTAATGTTTCGGCAAATTATCTTTAGGATATTTTCGTGCAAATACGTTGCAAATATTTAATATATATATATCTTTCGATAATTCAAAAATATTTTAAATTAATTGTAATCTTGTGACACTAAAATTGAATTATTCTCAATGTTTAAAGTTTAATATTTGCAATAGTTCCTTGTCGTATTATGAAATTATTATTATTTATTTCACTTTTCATTATGTGTTGCTTGAAATTTGAAAATTCGAATCCATATAAAGTACCAGTTTTCAATTGAAGTATTTTCGAATATTAGCTAATAGTAATAAATAGGGTGGTCCAAAACTCAGTTAACTGTGGACTTTTTTATGTATTTTTTTTATTATACCCTTATGATTATAAATAATAATAGTTAAAGCAACGTGTTTTCTTTTATAAGATTAGAATACTTTGCACCAATTTCGGTACAATTGGTAAAAATTTTAAAAAAAGTATAAAGTCAGCTACAAATAAAATCCTAACTTATACAATTCTTAATATATATAATAAAATACTAATATGTGTCCATACTTATACACGAGTGTAATTGATTACAAAATAAGACCAGAAATTTAGCATTTACAATGGTTAACCGACTTTTAGGCTACTCTATATACAAAACCAACAAAATTTAAAGAATTTGTTGCATATTCGATAGTCATTAAAATATATAAAGCAATTTTTCTATATAATATTTATTATTATATTATAATTTTATAATAATAATAATAATAATAATGTTGTTGTTAAGGNAGAAGACAAGTGTATAAACAATAAGGATGAACTATCATTATCGATAGCATGGCAAACTCTTATTTATGACACTTGAGAAGCCAAAAGCGATCCTTCTATCTACAGAGCATGTGCAAGTTTAATACGATGATTGCACGAGTTTCCTTAGAACACTGCATTCAGATTTCGAATAACATCGATTCTACCCGATTTATTCACCTGAAGAAGAACTAAGTTCGAAAACGTTTGTGAAAATATTTGGACTGTTTTGGTTTACAGCAGAAGTAAGTCGTTTATTTTACAGTGTTGTTAGAAGAGATTATTTATTTGAAACCCAGGGGGTTCGAAAGAGTGAGAAAGCTCAGTTTTGGTCGAGATCTCATGAGAGAGGAAGCATCATAGAGTTGTGCTCTTGGTTACAGGTGGAGAGATCAGAGGCGACAAAGACTTATGAAAAGAGCTAGAGAACCTAATCCGATAGAATTGAGTCAGCTTTTGTAGTGCTCTTGAAAGAGTGAAGATCAGAGAAGATAAAGAGTGAAGTTCAGAGAAGATTTTTCCAAAAGCTAATATTTTTTCATCAAGGAATCCAGAGTGAAGCAATTATAAGGAAATTTCAAAGGAAGATGGACTGATGCAGTAGAGAAGGACAATACAGATAAGTGCAGGAATCAGCCGAATATTGGTTAATGGTAGCCCACCTGAGACATGTGACTAAAAATCCCTGGATGCTTCTTTCTTCTCCTTCTCCTATTTTTACCAGCTATTCTTTTTTCTCCTTAGTTTATATTTAGATGTAGTCATAGTTATAAGTTGTCATGCTAATATTGTTGTGTCTTGGTCAGTTCGATCAGTTAAAGGAACATTTGATTGCCGTATACGCTTAATTACTGCATGTGAGTTGGGATCATTATTATTTGAACTTATTTGAGGTGAATAAAATTGATTTGTGTTATAGACTTTAATGTATTGAATTTCTTTTATGTATTCCTGTTCACAGGACCACAAATACATCACTTCAAACTTCACAATACACAAGGTGTTCACTTTAATATTTATCTAGGCACAAAAGAGATATTTCCAGTATTGCATAAGCATATTCATATAGTGCATTAGTTCCACTGTGTTCAGATTTTGTATGTTTTAGGACAAATAAAACTACTTTACTACAGAGCTTTTATTGAGCATATGTCCTACTCTCGTACACACAAAGGAAGGACGATTCAGACATGAAGGGTTTTGTCAGCGCAGCATTCTATTTTTATACTTGGAATATTGTAACCAGAGTGCCATCTGTGGGAAAATGTCCACAACACAAATAGCAGAATTAAAAATATTAAAATTACATAGATCTCAATATAACAACAACAACAATAATAATTTTATTGAACAATTAGGAAGAGTCCTTGTAGAAGGAAGGAGGTATAATATAACAGATTCGAGATGATAAATAATTAGAAAAATAAGAGATGACGGTAATAATAAATCTTTAATGACAGTTATTAAAAACAAAAGGTAGTAGGAGCTTAACAATATAAGAGAGGAAAAAAAGCACAAAACAAACAAAAAAATTAATGATGATAGACGAATTAAAAGAGGAAATTGGTATTCTATTTCAGACTAAATCCTCAAACACGTTGAAGTTAATTTTAACATCCTACTCACCCTTTAACCGAACTGAACCTTGTAATTGCCAATGCTGTTATTCAATCATACTCTGAAGAAATCCAGTCACTACAACAAAACTACCTTCTATTCGTGGTACAAACAATTCCTTCTGAGTGTTTGTTCCAAATTATGTTTTTATTATTTTAATAATATAAATAAATAAATAAATAAATTATTAAATAAAGTGGTATTTAAATAAAAGAATAATAAATTAATAAACATTATCTAAATTTATATATGTATATATACTATATATGAAACATTTTAGTCGTTTTATATAAGTAGTGTTTTAATCAACCCAGTTTCAGGGGTTGATTCTTCTATTCTACAGTCATAAAGAGTGGAAATATTTTGATCAAGGTATGCAGGATAAAAGTCTATTTTAAAATGGAAAATACTGCAATTTTCATAATTTTCTACTCGTTTATTTCAGTGATATGATATAAAACTCAAATATCTGATAAATAAAAGATGCAAATAAAAAAACTAGATTTAAAATATAAGTGTAGAAGATAAATTCTCGATGATGTATAAAAAGTTTAAAAGCTGTTAAATAAGGCTATTAACTTATAATATACAATTATATTGAATGAATTTAGAATACAACTTAAAGTATAAATTGCAGTATCAAAGAAAAATTATAGTATACTAAATTTAAAATGCATGGAAAAAAATACAGTACATCTCTTTGTTAAATGTTCAAGACCGTAATAAGCATAAAAAAGTTTGTCAAATTTTACAAAATTTTGCCATCTGATGCTAAAAAACAAGTTAGAAAATTTGTCAACAACATTCCATTAATACTTCTACAATTAAATTTAATAGTAATAAAAAAAAATCTTACAGCCAGTGCCTGCTTCGTTTTCTTCTTCTTTGAAGATAAAAACAAGAGAGTTGCATAATAGAAGAAGAGAAAAATTCGATTTAAGAAATTTAAACAACTGTAAAATAAAAGTACTTAAATATCGCTTATATCAGCTTTATACGACATTAAAAATTGATCTTGAAAAGCCATTACACGCGTGTACTGTAGTCTAGCTGTTAATTTAAAAAATTTTTTTCAATTTATTTTTATTGTGTTTATAAATAACAATAAAGAAAAAAAACACAGAAAAAATAACAAAAGAAACGTAAAAATAAATTTATCTTGGTATAAAATGAAAATAAAACTTAATAAATCTCTTAAACACGACTATAACAACAGGAGATGCAATAAAACTTAAGAATTTACATAAATTCGCTTATACTAGACATACCAAATAGACATAATATAAAATATACTCAATTTTTATTTTCTCTTTAGAATGATAACGGAAAAATTTGTTATTCAATAGTTCGTGAATTGTTAAAATGACACATATGAATGATTACTTCGGAAAATAAAATAAGGAAAGAAATGAGGAAAAATAAAATAAAACGTTTGTTTAAGAAAATTGAAAATAGTTTTATTTTTTATTAAATTTTTATATTATAGAACTAATATTTTGCCTTGATTATATAAAATTATTTATTAAAACATTGTATAAAATCTACGTATTTAGATAGGGGCTGATTATTTTACTAAAGATCTTAATAAAGTTCAGAGATCGATCCGGAAAGAGGAGAAGAAAAATTATTCGTGTATCAGCAAATATCAGAAAGAGGAAAAAATATTCATTAACATATCGTTCTGATACATATTCATATGAATTAGTAAAGGGAAGAAGTATTCATTAAATATTCAATAAAAAACTATTCAATACTGATTTGAGTTAATTATTTCATTACAATTCTTAATCATAATTTGAGAAATCGATTCGAAAGAGAAAATATAACTCAAATCGAGATAATAATTCTCTTGAATAAAATTTATTTAACAAACGAGTTTTGTCGGAAGAAACGATGACTAATTTTAAATGTCCTTAAATGTACTGATTGCGGTAGAAAAGGCGTTAACTTAATGACCTATAATCGTTGGATTACTCACACCTTTGACTTAAAGAAAAACTGTAAATAACTTGTATTTATAGAAGTTTTAACAGTCAAAAATTGATTGCACTTCTTCAAAAATTGATGATAATAAAATTGTGTTTATTGTTACAAATTTTAATTTTAAAAAATTGCTTTCAGAGTAAATAATTTTAATTTTGTGCACTTGTAAAAAATGAATAATTAAAAGTTTATTTTATGTAAATAATAATAATAATAATAATAATGTTGTTGTTAAGGGTAGAGTCTAATCAGAGGTCTAGGCTGAAGGAAGGGAGAAAGGAAAGGATAAGAAAGAGGAGAAAATATCCAAATAAGGTACTGAATAGATAGAGTGAATCAGAAAAAACTTGTTTACAAGGGATGACAACATTCAGCATTTACGAAGAAATAAGCTTGTTTCTTTTATATCTGTGGAAATAGTGACAAAGAAATGTAGAACTTAAAATTAAAAATTTTAATTAAAATGTATTTGAAAAATAAATTAACTTGGGTATTTATCTTTACGAGTTCCTAGTAGTTGAAAATATATAAAGAAGCAGTTTCACTATAGAAAATGATTATAAAACTAGAAAATATGATATATTAATTAATTATATTATATTTTTAGAAAGGAGTATTATAGAGCAAAAATTTCTTTTGGTCTCTATAATACTCCTTTTCAGTAACTTACTTGTAACTTTAACAGATCGAAAAAATACCTATTCAATAGCAAATTCTGTGAGACGATCCATTGTAAGGTAACCTTCTGGATAGTGGATTCGATCACTTTTTCCATTCACTCCGAAACATATTGTCCTACATAAATTTGCATCATAAAAAACGAAAATTTCAATTGATACAATCAACATATATTAATATTTAAAATAAATCTATATTTAAAATTTACATATCCTATTAAATATTTTATGTATGCGTCTATAAAGGTAAAAAGTTATATATTTACTTATTTCATTATTTATTTTAAAATATTAGAGTTGAATGTTTGAAAATTATGATAAAATATTTCATATTTTAGCTTATAAAATCCATATTGTAATTTTTTCGTATACATAATTTATAAATCTTGTTGGCAGAAACTTATATTTTCATCAATTATTTACTTTAATATAGAAAAAAAATAAATAAAAATAATTCGTGAAAGTATTTAAAGGTGTTGTCAGAATAAAGTCCTCTGTAGTGTACACTATTACGTCAATTTGCTGTCATTTCCATATTTTCTTTTGAAATTAGAAAGCTTAATATGACATAAAACTGACGTCATTTTACACTTCCCCATTACATAAACTTAACTTGAATTGAACTTTAATTACATCATAATGCATTATAATCAAGTGGCATTATTATAGACGGTAATACTTAAGTTTATTTGACAAAGATGTGTTGATAAGAAGCATTTTGATAGGGACGTTAAAACTAAAATATCACTTCTATTTATAGCAAAAATAACAATAAATTAGTTTATTCTAGACTAAACAGGAACAGGAACAGTTTTATTTGATTTTTAAAAAATTAATAATTCCCCTTATGTCTACCAGTGCCAAGTGGATAACACCATCAAACACCAGTAATTGGTTGTGGGTTCGCACGCCTGGCCACGTGGAATTTTCCATGTTTTTTTTTCACGTCTAACACTTAGACACGTTATAAAAGACTGGCCCTATTTAACACCTAAAACAGGGGCCAGTTTCCCATACTTTCTCATAGAAAGTCCTCCCAGGAGGCACCCCTTTTCAGATTACCAATCAATTCAATACTTTCAATTATGCAAATTAAAAAACTATAACAATAAATTATATATCATCTTCAACCACATATTTCCAAATATATTTTATTGAAAAATGATCTTCAATATTTTAAAATTCAAATAATAAAATTCTTACGATCGATAAGTAAACGATATAACAAATGATTTATAAAAATATATTTATNATAATGAAATCACAATTGCATCTTTAAAATCATTATAGAAAAGAAAACAAAAAAATGAAATTACATAATAATTAACTTAATTAGATTGATTAGTTGAAAAGATGGGTGCAGAACTGGCTTCTTTTCAAGAGTGATTTCTTGTTATTTAGCTTTAATTAAAGGATAAGATTGTTAATCAACAAATGCAACAACCATGCGATCGATCCGCACGATAAACTTTCAGAAAAATAAATTTATATTATTTTATTTTAAGTTAAAAAAATAAACTGATAAATCTTAAAATTACTTAACCTCTGAGATTTCTAAAATAATTTCATTTAATAAATGTTGTTTCAAAGTAAAAGTTTAACTAAATAAAGAAAAAAAAATGTTATTAATTATTTAATTGAGTTTGAAATTACTTTAAAAAAATTATATAAAAACTAAAAAATTCATAATATATGAATGCAAACTGAAAACTCATCCCTATAAACTAACACACGATACAATAAATTATATTTATTTTGATTAAAAATAAAAATTCTTTCTGCATAGAAATAGGTTAATATTTCCACCGAGAGAACTTATTTTCAGTTCTTCTTCAAAGCATAATTTATCTTTCTTCCATAAGGATGCTTTTCTTAACACAGACTACAGTATATTATCGTTAATGTAGAATTTCATCTGGAAAATAATTTCAAAAAATATGATCGTTCGCTACAGAAATTATCAGTAAATTTATTATTAATATAAAATTTTAAGAAAATTAGTTAAGGTAAATCAAAGGGGTTGTTGGTGTTAAAGTTTCTTCGATATATTATACAATAAGATGCTTAAAATGACATCACAAATAGATTTGTTTGTTTGGTATGGCTGTGGGGAAGCATGACTTTCAGATCAATTACTGGCCTGATGAAATAAAAAATGACATTTTAAGAAGTTTTCTGCTTCTAATTTATCTAAAACGGAAAGAAAAATAGCTAGTATATTTTCATATTTGATTTATATTTTATATTTTTTATTATTTATTATATTGCATCCTGTGTATATATATGCTGAATTTATACATTTATTCAACATGCAATGCAACACGTGACCTTAGATATCCTTTTTAAATTTGAATATGGCGTTCTGAATATAATCGGATCCATATTTTGTGAAGCCCAGAGCAAAATATAAATGTAGGACCTTCTCAATATATTTCATACCGAGTTTTAGTCGTACGCGGGACCTCATACTTATACAAAGATCCACGAAGCCATGGGTATAGACTTTCGATTAAAATTGTCATTGTTAATGATTAATTCAAATAACGTAAACACGTGTATTAATTTTAAGTAAAAACGTAATAAATATTTTATAAAAAAGTAAATAAAAGTATTAATTAAAAATAAATAAATTATTAAATAAAGTGGTATTTAAATAAAAGAATAATAAATTAATAAACATTATCTAAATTTATATATGTATATATACTATATATGAAACATTTTAGTCGTTTTATATAAGTAGTGTTTTAATCAACCCAGTTTCAGGGGTTGATTCTTCTATTCTACAGTCATAAAGAGTGGAAATATTTTGATCAAGGTATGCAGGATAAAAGTCTATTTTAAAATGGAAAATACTGCAATTTTCATAATTTTCTACTCGTTTATTTCAGTGATATGATATAAAACTCAAATATCTGATAAATAAAAGATGCAAATAAAAAAACTAGATTTAAAATATAAGTGTAGAAGATAAATTCTCGATGATGTATAAAAAGTTTAAAAGCTGTTAAATAAGGCTATTAACTTATAATATACAATTATATTGAATGAATTTAGAATACAACTTAAAGTATAAATTGCAGTATCAAAGAAAAATTATAGTATACTAAATTTAAAATGCATGGAAAAAAATACAGTACATCTCTTTGTTAAATGTTCAAGACCGTAATAAGCATAAAAAAGTTTGTCAAATTTTACAAAATTTTGCCATCTGATGCTAAAAAACAAGTTAGAAAATTTGTCAACAACATTCCATTAATACTTCTACAATTAAATTTAATAGTAATAAAAAAAAATCTTACAGCCAGTGCCTGCTTCGTTTTCTTCTTCTTTGAAGATAAAAACAAGAGAGTTGCATAATAGAAGAAGAGAAAAATTCGATTTAAGAAATTTAAACAACTGTAAAATAAAAGTACTTAAATATCGCTTATATCAGCTTTATACGACATTAAAAATTGATCTTGAAAAGCCATTACACGCGTGTACTGTAGTCTAGCTGTTAATTTAAAAAATTTTTTTCAATTTATTTTTATTGTGTTTATAAATAACAATATTTTATACAATTTTCTTTATTATTGTAAGAAATATATTGATTTTATTTTCCTCCTTTCTGTCATATATATGTCATTATTTGTCAAAATAGACAAATATATGCTGAAAGATTTAAAGAGACAGATGATGACACGATCTTTTCAAAATTCTTGACGCATTTCCTTCCCCTGTGTATTTTTATAAGTTTAATAATGAAAGATGTGGGAATGTTCGGTTAGATGTGACAGCTGACAGCCAAAATTTAGTAAGACTTTCATATAAAATATTTCTCTACAGCGATATCATTATAGGACAAAAGGTGCGAAATCTACTGTTATTTTATGATAAATTTTGCAAGCTTGACACTTTGATAACCGTATTTTTCATTGGATTTTAATCTGTTCTAAACATAGATTAAGTAAACACATTTTCTATGCTTTATGTAAATTTGAAATTATTATTATTATTATTACAATAACTTAATTAGTTCAATGGAGTATATCAAAGGATTAACTGTGTTGAGATTAAAAGATTAAAAATTACAGATAGAAGTGGGATTTCATTGTACTGTACGTTATATTTTCCTCAAGATTCTAGGAAACTCTGTAAAGTTAGTCAAAGTGTTTAGGAGTTAATAAGGGGGATAAAATCAGGAGCTTTGTGGTCAGTGGCGCGTTGCTCTATGGACAAAAAGAGCGATTGCCTGGAGCCCCCACTAACAGGAGGCCCAACCAATCTTTTATAAGAAAATTTTCCCCCGAAGAAGAATGTCTGAAGTCAACACTATACATGGGGCCCTCTAATTCACACTTAGAATTTTATATATTGATTGATTTAATAAAATGGTAAGCTATTTAAGCAATATAGAAATCACCTTTTTCTAAGTGTAAAATTCTTAAATATGCTCCTGATAACAAATAAAATTATCAAAACATAACAAATTTTAGGCATATACTAGTAAAAATATTTGAAATAATCAATATTTTTTATAATGACATAAGTAAATGAAAGTATCTTATTAAGGAGCGATTAAAAGTTATTAGTTAACAGGCATATTCCTAATAAATAAATTTTAAAAAAATGTTTAAATAGGAAACGATTTTTAGCAAGATATAAATAACTTTTATCTTGCTGAAAATAAAAGTAAATATATTTATAAAAATAAAAAAAAATTTAAATGAGAGAGTTTCGTAAATAGAATATTATAATTCAGGAGTTAAAATGTAAAGGGTCGAATTATGATAACACAGCTTTCCTTTCTGTTGTTTTTTTTCCCTTCCTGTTATAGGCCAAAAAACGGAAAAGAAATGGATTGTAGAATTCAAAGAAAAGGAATATAACATACAGAATACGAGAAAAGAGTAGAAAGACCTCTTACAGAAAACATTTTTATGCTTTACATGGATTCGATAAACAACTTCTTTAGCATTTTCTTATCGGTTTATCACTTTCCTTGTTCAGTTTTTGTACTAATGCCTCGCTTGGGAAAAAAAGGAAAAACATAAATAAAAAAAACTTTCTGTTTATTTTTATTATTTTTTTAAAAAAGATAGAAGCTTATCCAAAGCTGTAAAGAATGCTTTTATACGTGTTAAATACAATGTTAACAAAAAATATTTTCCTGTAAGGAATTGGTTAAAAGTATTATTTTCTTTTTTTATTTTTTTATTTTATCTTATATAGGCCTATATTTATTCAAAGTATCGAGGGAATAGTTTAGTGTAAAAGGACCATGTTGATAACTGTAACGAAAATTGAAGGGAAAGGAAGTAGATAGAAAACATCTGTACTTGAATAATGGAATAAGATATAATTTGTTTATTTATTTATTCGATTTACCTTATTGTATAAAAATGGCATGATGTTATAATATTTGTTTTCTTATATAAAATTCGATCTTTATTTTTAACGTTTCGTAAAATTTTAATTAATTTACGTGTAAATTAACGTTTGTAAATGAAGTAAATCTATCACAAAATTATATTTAAAATTTTATATTAATATATAATTAGAAATAAAAATGGCATAAATTTAAAGTTTATTACCATATTTTTAATTTATTTAATTGAAATATATGCTCTCGATTCCAAATTAGTAGTGTTTTCCTCTTAACAACAGTCATATCGATCATCTAACTCCGTTCTGGAGAAATTTTGAATTGAACTCATGTAATTTCCAGTCCAGACCGGAAGTTAATATACAGTAAATCGGGGCCTCCTGCCCCTACGCTTTCCAAATCTCCTCTCTTCTTTCATCTGTCTATTCTGTTCTCGATATTAAGGAAGGACACACAGACAGTGGGAATTTATAGGTTTACAATTTTTTTCAAATTGTAGCCCAATTATTTTGATGTTATTGATCATTATTTATATTATAATATACTTGTACATAATAACCAATAACATCAGATATATTTTTCTATCAACGTATCAGAATTAAAGTTTAAAAGCTTGCATATTTATTGATGATTCTGTGTATCTCTTTGGCAAGCTTTCGAAGATGCGGATACTTTAAGAGGAAAAAAAAGGAAAGAAAAAAATCGGTTGGACTGAAATTTGGAGAATAGATTTGCTTGTTTTCTTTGATTTTTATCACGTGTTCCCTGAAGCAAATGGTAATGCGTAACACGTGAGAACATAGCAAATTTTACCATTGAAAATCTGATAATATGATGTTCACACACGAAAAAAAATTCAATCTATTGTTCTTTGTATCAATAAACTTTGCAAAAGCAATATATAATATCCAATTTTGATTTTATTTTTGTTTTAAATAATAAAAAATTATATTACCATTTACAATTTAAAGCTTTTAAGAACATAAAGACGACGAAGTGAAATTAAAAACGTAAATTTTTAGATAATAAAATTATTTTAAAAGATATTAAAATATTTTTTTAGAGGTTTAATTCAAAAATTTACTTCTTAATTTAATAATTAATTTGCCTGTCATTCATATTAATGATTAATAATAATTAATTTTGACGAATAAAGGATGGATGTTGTAGTTTTATCTCGCATATATAAATTCAATTTACTAATTTAATTTAATTTTTTCACTATAAAAAAAAACTCGATTTATTATATTATAAAATATATAAAAATATTCTCTATTTTTATTGAATAAAAAATTCCTACAAGTAATATAATCAATAAAATTCCCGTTATTTTATATTGGCTACTTTTGGTAATTCACGGTGATTTGGGTTGAAAGTGACAAGTTTACTTGATAAAAGAGAAATTTTATCAAGTAAACTAAAGGGGGAAAAAAATAAAGGGAAAAAGTTTGGCAACTTTCTGAAATATTTTGTTTGAAAAACTAAAATTAAGTAAACAGAATAAAAGATATTCTGAGATCGTCCGGAGAGTTTTAGATGAAATATTACAAAAGCAGAGTTGAATATCAATTTCTGATATCCACTACACTATACCTATTCCCTCTCAATCTAAAGAAAAAGAATGGAAGAAATCCATCCACGGATGTCTCAATTCGAAAACAGATTGCTTTGTGCAATATTCTAGATTTGAGACGTGCACAAATTGAAAAAAGTTTCTACATTTTGATGAATAGATGCAACTATACATACGATTTCGTATTGAGTTCTTCAATTGACAGCTAAACAAATGAAAATGGACTTCTTCTTATTTTCGACTACTCGATAGAAATTATTTAAATAAAAGTAATCGTGCAGAAATTTAGTTTTTCACAAAAAGTTTCCCCCTTTTTTTTAATAAGAAGTAGAATTTCTCATAAAGTAATCTTTATTACTAAGAAAGTTTAATGTGAAATCATATTAAATTTCTGTCATTTTCCAAATATATATATAAAAAAAGTAAGTTATTTTAAAATTATCAAAGCGTAAATTCGTTAATTTAAATTTTATTAAGTTTTGTAATAAAATAAATAAAAATATTTGAAAACTTTTTGTAAATCAGTTTTTAATGGCAGAATTAAACGATCGATTCGAAGACGTTTTCCATATCGATTATTTAAAGATATTGTCGATATGTTTAACCAGAAGGTGAAATATATTAGAGGAACCACAGAAAAAAAATCTTTGGTCCGAAATGAATGATATGGAGGAAGCACGTTCCCGATCTGGAAGAAGTACTTTAACATTGTCAGACTAGTCAAACAGAATTGATGTTAGTGTAGGTTAGTATGCTGACACTGAAATGCAATATCGGTTGGCTGAATTTGGAATTCTAAGTTTATGGTGTTCTTTATTTTCAAAACTAATGTAATTCTGGCAAAAGAATAGTCTCCAGCTGCATCGAAGATTTCGTTTTATATACTTTTTTTTTATCTTTTAATCTTATTGAGCTTTCCTCTTTATTATAATTCTTATAATTTAATATAAAGATTGGGTTAATTAACATTAATATCTGCATAAATGTCACCAATGTATAATAAAATTTACCTTTGTCTTATATTAAATATATAGAAATTTGAAACCGTAGAGAAAGTTGATCTTTAATAAACATATTTTATTAATAAGATTCAGAATATTTTAATAAATATCGTATAAAATTTTTAATTTTTAAAACATTAATCTAATTTACAATGTAAATTAATATATTTATAATAAATATAAATTTTTCTAGACAATTTTAAGATATTACATTATTTAATTTTATGCGTGTAAAATTTAATATTAATAAACGTTATTTATAGCCTATATAGCATACATAATAAATTGCTTTATAGGCCATATATTGTTAAGTATTTATACCGAGAAAACTTTATTAATTTGTAAGCGCTAATAATTGTAATAAATTCTATTAAAATGCATTAAAGTTTACATGGAAAAGACAATTTACAAATTGAAACTATTAATTTATTTGTAATATTTAATTGAAATGGAACAGATATAAGATACCTTTTAGGATTTACATACTCGCCCAGTTGTCAGTTTTGTTATGTGACCAGTGGGAATGTTGGATGGCTTCCAATTTGTATCTCACACGCTATCCGCCTCATATATCACTAACTGCAGACATTCACGATCTTCACTCTCGCCATTCTAACCCAACTTTGCTTCTCTTCCACCCAATGTAGCGTTAACATTGACCTCTATACATTACTTATTTTTTTCTCTCTCTCTTTCCATTTTAACTATAAAACAAAATACAATTCATTATTGTGTAAATTATAAGTAAATCTTTAAAATTTTCTATATCTAGAGATTATTTAAAATTGAAAATTTCTCATTTAAAATAATTTATCTATTTATTTCGTATTAGTGAAGTGAGATATGAATTCGTATGGTAAATACCTCTTTTCATTATTCTTAAACAATTTATGGAGAATAAATTCTGAAGCATAAATATTTATTTAACAAACTTCTAAACTTTATAATAGGATACGATTTAAATATATATTGAACGAATAATTAAAGAGTTTTGTTATATATACGTTCGCTTAGCCTATAAATTTGATATTTTAAGATCAGTAAAAGAAATTTTTAATTATTTAACGCATAAAATTAATTATAAACTATTAGTTTTAATATATTTCTATATTATTTTTAACAGGAAAAGATATTAAATTAAAATATGGAAGTGAAATTTCAGCCAAATCAGATCCTTTCTGTGAAACTCGAATATGCTTTCTGTGCCAAATTTCTATTACTAAATGTAACAACAAACAGCAAAACCTTTGCTTTTTATTCATTTTTCCGGCATGAAGTAAGGCAGATAATGTTTATCGATATTTTCTCCATATCAGACTAAGTTTTGCTTGAAGATATTGTTCTGCAATCACGTCTGACAGCAAATCGATTGCTCCTATCAGATTTTCTTATTACGATAACATTAGTTTGTATTTTATGGAAGAAATTCTTCTATTTTTTTTTTTCGTAATGAATTTGTTGAATGAAAAGCTACTCGAAATGCATTAATAACTAACTTTTAATACTAAAGTGATTAATTTGTTTCTATCTTAATACGCTTTTAAACTGATTCGACAGAATTAACATTTAATCGGCTTATGAAAGTTAATAACTAAACTGTGTATTTCAAACTTGAAAATACTAAAATTCATAATTTAGTTTAGAAATATTTATCAGTTTATTTTAAATTTGAAACTAACGATATTCATGCATTAAAGTCGTTATTAAAAGAAAGTTTCTGAATTAAAAATATTAAATTTGCTTAATATATTCATTTTAAATCTTATTTTCTCTAAATTACATTTAAAAACCTTTCCAATTTAATAATTAGCCTTAATTTTTAATAACTCTAATCTAATATTAAGATGCCATCAATTAGATGGAAATTTATGAAGAGCATCACATATAATTAATTATAAAAGTCTAAAATAAATAATAATTTTGATTTTATTTTTAGAAAATTTAGATATTATATTAATTTAATTAAGCCTTTTATATTTTTAATTATTGTGGTAAGCACAAATCTATGTAAATTTATGTATATTCATAAAAAAGTTTGCTTATAGAATTTCCTATCTAATAGTTCTTATTAATAAAAATCTATGTTTTCAAACTATGTAGATAATAAAAACAGAGTAAAAAATAATTCGAAAATCACAAAATTTATTTAGGTTATTACAGATTTTTGATTTATAGTTTGAAAATATTTTAAAACTTGTCACTGCAAAGCTATTATGAACTTATCTGTCTCTTGGGGGAAAATCTAATTAGAAGATCAATAATTGCTATATGAATTATTTAATTTTTCAAATTATATTAAGAATTATTTATGAAATATCTTATTTCAAATATTGCATATCAAGTTTAGAAATTAAATTTTGCATTAAACAAAAGATACAGTACATTATAAGCAGGGTAACTGAGAGAGTTACGGGGGACTTGGAACAAAATGCATATTGGGGGTCCTAGAGCAAATTAAATTATTATGGTAAAGGAAATAAACAAAAAAATACGTTTTATAGGATCCCTACTTTCTTATAACTCAGGGCGATTTGCTCTTTTTGCATCCCTCTGTGAATCCCTGATTAAATGTTCTTGTATAACGTTTATAATTAAATAAATTAACAAGAAAGCAAACAAAAATATAACCAGAATTCATTAAAGTGACCGGTAAATTACCTTCACATCATCCAAGAAATAACTATTTCTGATAATGACTTCTTTAATAAGACAAAAACACAAGTCGTCAAGATTTTCGCATAATATTTATTTTTTCACAATCAAAACTGCATTCTGCACTTATATAATTGTCTTATATATTTTTAAATTGCCTTTTTTAATTAAAAATAGTTAATTCTGTGAAATTGATTTTCAATGCTTTAAAACAATTTCATTCCCCAGTGAAACAAAAACTTAACTGAATTTAACAAAAAAAGAAAATTAATGTTTATCTTTTAATGTTATTCTTTTATAGTCTCTATACTCTAAAATTTATGTACATAAATTTAAAAAGATATGAAATATCTTATAATTGAATATATTCTTATTGATAATAAAGTAAGTGATACAAAATTTTTAAAATTTGTTAAGAACTGAAGCTTCTTTCTTTCTATATGAATATTAATGAATTATACTTTCCCACGAAATTTCCTCGTTATTATTAAAAATATGTACCATACTGTAGTACATTTATATGCAGAAGTTAACAGCAAATATCCTAAGAATTGAATATCAAAACAAATTTTGATATTTTCTTTTCATTAAACAAATATTGAAACCAAATATTTTCATTTCTATTGAGATTTATTTTATCATAACAATTCGATTCAATTCGTTTTGACTTTGGTTATTTTCCTTATCCTCGAGATAGAATACAAACAAAACAATAACAATTATGATTAAGAGTTAACACAATGATATTTAATATATCAAAGTAAAATTTCAGGTTTACAAAACGTTAAATACGAGAATATAATGAATTGTTTTACTTAGTAACTTAGATAAATTTAACAATATATTTTGAAAGAAAAGAATGAATGCTAATCCAACTTACTAAAAATAATTTTAATAAAATAGAGTTGTTTTGTTTCAATACTGTATTTCTAGTAGTTTTTGTCTGGAAGGAACCACACATACTCGTACACACTGCACACATACAACAGACACAAAAACCCATACACACAACATTTATATACATAAACCCACACAGAAGAGTGTTGTGTATGTGTCTGTTCTGTGTGGGTTTATGTATATAAAGATAGACAGAACAGACACACATACACAAAAAATATTTCGTTGTAAGTTCTTTATATTTTAAAGTGAGATAAATAAGCGAATCAGCTTTTTTTTTGTTTATACTTTATCGCGATGACTGTACTTTTTGGCAGTTTTTGACATTATAAGAAAAATTTATTTTATTTAATCTGATTTGTAACAAAATCGAGATTGTCTCGTAGGGAAGATTGCATCGATAAGAATAGATGGCTTTATCTAAACTAAAAGAGTATCAGGAATAAAAAACATTGAAGTTAGTTTTGTCAAGATCAAGTTTTAGTGACTGCTGAGTCCACCAGGAAGTCAAAAATGGCCAATAGACTTTAAGATAGTTCGTATCAGACAACATCAAAGTTGGTTCAAAACATAATCAAAGTAAGAGCTTTAAACCAATCTATTTTTACTCATGGTGAGAAGAATTTTTACATTATTTACTGCAATAAAATGTGTTCAAGAGAATTAGAAAAAAATGATGTTTGTTCATTAGAAAATTTTTAATTAAATTAATTATATTAATTTTAATTGGAAGTCTTAATGTTTCGATTCAGACAGCAAGAACTGTAGTTGAATACACTCCAATTTGTTAAAATTTTAAGTGCCAAAATTAGTGCTGAGTAGACACCAATTATTTTATAATAGTGGTAAAATAAACTATTTTTAATATGCTAATAATGATATTAAAATATAATTAATTGTAACATTATCCGCTTGAGAAATGTCATTAAATTTATCGATACGTAAGAAATATAAAGTCTTATTTTATAATTAGAATATCTGCTTAAAAAATAGTAAAAATAACTCCTCTCTTTTATCGATTGATCCAACTTTTAAAATCGATAATAAAATATAAAATGCTGTCAGTTTAAAAATTAAAACTTCAGAAAAAATGTGTGTCATTTCTCCACAAATAAAATATTTTAGAAAATAATCCCACAGCGTATTCTAAAAAAAATTCTTTAGAAATTTTTAAAAATTAGATATTATGTTAGAATTTTTTTAAAATTAAACTTATCTCTTTAAATTTCTGAACGTTATCTACGTTATAATAGTTAGGAAGTGGAATCTCGGAATAATAATAATGTAGTCAAATTTTTATATAACGCCCTCTTAAATAGCATCATCCGCGTAAAGCTCCATTGAATATCTGTGTGAATCTTCCCCATAAATATTAGAGTACCCGTATCCGTGAATTACTAAATGCACGATTTTGCATTTCAGACGTTTACTAAATCACATGATTTTCAAAAGCGTAAACTTAAACGTGTGTAGACTATGTTACTATATACAAAGTAATCGTAATTAAAATACTCTTATTCAAAACTGTTTAGAGAAATATTTACCAGTCCGATTGTAACCAAATCTGGTATGGTGGCATTTCAAAACATGTGGAAGAATTTCCGTAAAAATTAGTGCCAACAACTCGAAATTATGGCATTTTTGAGGCTGCGAGCAACAAAACGGCAGGTTTCTTCTCATAAGCACATGTATTGCAGTAGTTCTGGGTGCACATACAATATGACGGCAATTGGGTGTATCCTGTGATACAGTGTTGAAGGTACTGAGAAAGTTGATGCATTGCTATCCGTATAATATCAGCCAAAAAGCAGCAGGTAACCCAACTTGACCTATGCATTGACATTCTTTGCCAGAATAGAAGTGGATAAGTCGTGATCACGAGAGATACTGTGGCGAAGAAGTACATTTTCACCTCATTGAAACAGTAAACATCCATAACTGTCTGATTTGGGCCGTGGATAATCTTCATGTTTTCCAGCAGACTCCTCTGTACTCGCTTAAAATTAGTATGGGTGATTCACAGTCATATTTATCTTTGGACTATTTATCTTCGGAGTAGCTGGTCTCAATTGACCTGTGGCATTCTCTGTAACAGCTCAGAGATACCGAAAGATGTTCAATACTTTTATCGTAACCCAATTTCTATCTTGAGTCAACCACTTCCACGCAAGATGGAGCAATTCCACATATCTGACGCTGCGTATAGAAGTTTCTGCAAATGACATTTCACCGAGAACAAAATGATTAGTCGTGCTTTTCCTACTGCTTGACCAACTCGTTATCTGGATCTTAATCTGTGTATTTTTTGAATGTATGGACATTTAAAACGTATGGTGTATTGTGGACATGTTGCAAATTTTGCAACCTTGAAAGACAACATCCCACTATTTGTGAGATGCATCACAGGGGATCGATTACAGTCGGGATTCAAGTTGTATACCTTCAGAATGGGTATAACGTGACTGTAGTAATAATAAAACAAAATGTTTGTTGTTTGCAACGCTAAAAGTGCCATAGTGGTGAGTTTTGTTACCAATTTCTTTACAGAAATATCTTCCGCGTGTTCCAAAATGTTACATACCAGATTTGGTTGCATTTAGACGGTTANTAAAATTAATAATAAGTAAAACATGTAAGAAGTACAAGTGAAATTCAAAGTTATACAAGACAGAATAAAATAAGAAAATTTTCATAAAGTGCATTAATCATTAATATTTTACTGCTTTACTTTATTGAAAGAGAATAAACCTTCTAGAACGTTTTTTTTAAATAAATTTTTTATTAGATTTATTATAAATGTCAAGTGTCAACGAAAGATCCTAAGACATTGATATCGAAGTATCTTGAATGGTCCATAAAAATGTCTTTTTTACTGACGTTACAAAATTTGCATGTAGTTTTACTGACGGTGACAAAGTCACTTGCACTGAAAAAGAATTGAAATCTATCGAGTCAGTCGCCTGAAGAATTATTTTGTGGAATAAGTTGTGTTCTTCCAGGAAATAAAAAAAAAATTGTACGAAATTTAAACAACCGAAAATATCATTCTGAATTTGTGGAACCGAATTATTTGTCAATCTGGTAAATTGTAGATCAGATAAGTATTTTAAAGATAAAAATAGATAACTTCTTTGCAATATAGTTTTATTATTTAGAACTAAACTCTTGTGATTTTTTAATTAACGATACGAAAACAAAATATACCTTAATTCTTCATACATTTAAAAAATTTTATTACAAAGTTTTGATTTATTTTAAAGCAAAACTTTATCTTTTGACTAAGCACAAGTTCATTGAATACATTATAATTAATGCCTTAAAAATTAACTACAGTTATAATTAACTATGTAATTTTAGGATTTTATAAATTGAATATATTTAAAATTATAGCTATATAAAAGATTTATGCCACAAAATATTCATCTATAACTGCATTAATAATAGAAGCTATTAAATCTGTTTCGAAACTCGTATAATTATAACGTGTTACATGCGCTTGTAAATCATATAACATATAATTAAATGTCATCATTTCAGTTTCAGTTATCAAAACTATGCCAAAATAAGTCAAAAAATAAATAATTTTTTCTCTGTTATTGCGTGTATTAAATGAATACGAAATGTCATTTTTTCGATTAAAAATTATTTAAATAAAGAGCAAAAATGTGATTAAAAATTGTTAATTTTTTAAACCCTGCCTCTAAGCTTTCCATATCTGGTCTCGACTTTCATCTATCTAACATCGTTATTAAGATTAAGGAAGGACAAACAGACAGACGAACGGCAGTGAAAATTTGTGTACAATTTTTTTTTTCAAATCGCAGCACAATCTTTAAAATTTCTAAGACCTTCTTAAATTTAAATTTTTATAAAACTGTTATTTATTTATTCATGCAGAAAATCTGAGGTGTATCGAATAAAAATATGTCCCAAATAATTCGGTCGAATGGACGCGGATTATGTCTCTACAATGGCATGAGTTAAAAAGAGCTTTATTGAACCATATTGTCCTTTAGATAAAATTTCAACTCGATTGAGCATCTGTTACGACTATTATTGATCTCAAGAAAAGCGACGGATAGGTAAATTTGATTCTTTTTTTACATGTAAATATCATAAATCATTCGGGCATTGTTAACCTTGATACAAAATTTGAGTTCAATCAGAGAGAGAGAGAGAGACTCCATAAAAGTCAACTTAAGCGGACAAAATCTCCAAAGAAATGGGCTTCAAAAATAAAAAAAAAACAATAAATAAATACATTTTAAAAATTTCAAAACTCCAAAGTTGTAAATAAAAAATTTCAAAAGTTCTAAGTGTTTCAGATTTAAATTACAGTGTAATTGTTTAGAAAACAATGCGAAAATTATGAAAAGGTGGCTAACTGGTCACATGTTAACGTATGTAATGTATCGCTTTAGGAAATCTGGTTTCGAATCCTATCCGAAGCCACATAATTTATCATGGGTGAAGACATCGTTTCCCATCCCTATCTATGCTGACCGATTCTATTACACAGAGGGAAATAATGGTGGCCTGTATAGTCTAAATGTGCTAGTATTGTGCTTTAAATAATTAATTAATAAATCGATCATTCAGGGAATTTATCATAATTATTCGTTTTAAAATTTTAATATGTTAAAAAACTNAATTGGTTTAAGTTGCAAACTTTACCCTTCATCTTTAATAAAAACAACTGTTTATTCCAAACTATAAAATTGAAATTCTTTAATAGAATTTAATTTACACTAAAATAACTTATAGAAACTTTAAGTTTACAATGTTCTATGTATGGATATCGATTATATTTTTTCTTTTATCAAATCAATATAATATAATCGATAAATAAGTAACTTAGATCTTTCGATTTCATGAACTAAGTGTTTGCATTCACTATCTAAAACTTCGATCTTAAAGCTTCTACTTATATCACACAATTCTGATCTCTGATTCTATATATTTTTACTCTTCCTATCTTTATATAAGAGTTTTTATGCTTTATATTAATAAATTATTATCATAACAAATTTGTTACTTATTGCTATGTGATTAAAGAAAAATTCATACTTGTGCTTTCAACCATTTTCTCTTTAAATGCCTCATTTATTTATTGTTAGAACATTGTATGGATCTAATATTTCTTATTCCTCATAAATCCTTTGAACAATTTTTCTCTTTATAAGGGTCTAAATGCGACATTATAATTCTACTATCTGGCAAGTGATAATGTAAATTAATATATTATTTTATTTAAAAAGAATATATTAAGTAAAATTTAGAAGACAATTCAAATGTTAATAGATTTTATAATTTCATTTAATAACTGTAACCTGTGTTAATTGATTTTATTTATTTTTCACTTCTGTTAAATTATTTTCATGTTTATTCTAATCTAACTCGTGATGAACGTATTAAAATTTTTACATTTTAAAGTAATATATAATCAATTTTAACTAATTATCGAAGCTATAAATAAGCAGCAAAACAGGCTTGCACGTAGTATTTTTAGTAGCCTTAGTACTTATCGAGTTATACGGGTTTTATATTATACAGTACCACTATAATGTGTAGTATGCAGACAGTATGATACTGTACTGTATACTATATACACTAAGCATGCACTATGTACAGTACAGTATATACACTATGCTTATATACTATCTACACTGCATATTGTGTAGTACTAAACAGTATAAATCCCGCATAAAAGAGATATTATGCAGCCTATACTTCCACTAAAAATATATATTTAATTATTTTATAATACTAATTTATATCATTAGAAAAATCCAATTAAGATAGACTTTCAGTTAACTTATCTTTTATATTAAATTTAAATCATATAATATTCCATATTATTGATATTATTAATAATTTAAATATTGTCAAGAATTATAAAATTTATTATTTTTAATTTTAAAAGTTTTAAAACTATTTTTTTTGTCAGTTGAAATGAAATTCTTTGTTGTTTTCTCGATCCTGTTATGTGGGTTGGAATGTATTTTATTTCCGAAGGCGGAAAGAGAATCAAAGTGTAAAAATCCCACCCTCAGTGGGCATTGAAAGTCTTTTTATGTTTCTAGAAAAATCTAAAAATCACAGCTGTTTTTGTTGACCGTGTTTTTAAAGCCTGTACACATGTTGTACCTTCTCTTTCAGCCCACAAACTTGTATTCCAAGACATAGAAACACATTGGTCTGAATCCCGATCGAGTTGAAATTCTAATCAAATTTTAGCTAAAATAATTATCGTGTAGGTTTATAAGACAAAAGAAAAAATATTTTAAAATATATAAATAAAATATTTTTAAAAAATCAAGACATTTTTTATTTATTATTTATGAATTAATTTTAAATCATCGAAATTTCTTTCAAAGGATTCTTTCTAATATTGTTTATATGAATTAATATTGATTCTTTATAATAGAATTTTGTAATATTTACTAAATATTAAACATTTTTTAAATAGTTTTATCTTAAAATTATGAATAGTCTAATAGAAAAATTGAAGATCTTAAGCCAATTTGTAATTGAAAATACAAAATGCTTAATTGTGAATTATCCTTTGAGATGTTTTTCTGCTATTTTAAATAAGACATTAAAAGTTCAAACAAATTTAATTTATAACATTGAATAATTGATAATTGAAATTTATATAATTTATAATTAATTTCCATTACTTTTACTTCATTTACCTTATTTAATTATTAACACTATTTTACGAATGCCTTCGCTTTTTATTATATTAAATAAAAATAAAATAATAATAAAATATAATAAAAAATATTTAACAAATATTTTTCTTCTGTTAATGGTTAATTTAAAATTGTTTTTAATAAGATAGATGATAGAATTTTCTATTATATTGAAACTTCTTGTTCAGCTGTCTTGACCATATGAAATAACTTTGAAGAGCATAAGAAAATTATTTTCGATTTTAACAGTTAAAACTTAATTAAGCAATTTATAATTTTAAAAATTTTATTTTAGTTAAATAAGTAATGAGCCTATAACAAAACAGTTCTTCTTCTTCCTCCTCCTCCTCCTCATCATCATCATAATCATCATCATTTTCGGGGATTCAATTAATTTCTGTTGGATAATTAATACATAAGTTATCACATTTTACTATACTTTTTTATAGTTGATGCTTCAAAATCTTTATATAAATTGGTTTAAGTTGCAAACTTTACCCTTCATCTTTAATAAAAACAACTGTTTATTCCAAACTATAAAATTGAAATTCTTTAATAGAATTTAATTTACACTAAAATAACTTATAGAAACTTTAAGTTTACAATGTTCTATGTATGGATATCGATTATATTTTTTCTTTTATCAAATCAATATAATATAATCGATAAATAAGTAACTTAGATCTTTCGATTTCATGAACTAAGTGTTTGCATTCACTATCTAAAACTTCGATCTTAAAGCTTCTACTTATATCACACAATTCTGATCTCTGATTCTATATATTTTTACTCTTCCTATCTTTATATAAGAGTTTTTATGCTTTATATTAATAAATTATTATCATAACAAATTTGTTACTTATTGCTATGTGATTAAAGAAAAATTCATACTTGTGCTTTCAACCATTTTCTCTTTAAATGCCTCATTTATTTATTGTTAGAACATTGTATGGATCTAATATTTCTTATTCCTCATAAATCCTTTGAACAATTTTTCTCTTTATAAGGGTCTAAATGCGACATTATAATTCTACTATCTGGCAAGTGACAAAGTTTATGACTTTTATGATCTGTTGTAAGTGATACAATTAAATTAATTGTTTTAACAGCTATCTATTTTTAAAAATAAAAATATGGCATTATTATTTGTTCCATTATTTATTTATTTAAATAAATTTTAAAATTTTTATATCTTTAAAACATTTAGTTAATTCTTCGTGTTAGAATAAATAGAGTAACAAAGCTAAAAATGATTAAATTATTATTAATATTAATAGTTTTATTGTTGTTTAATGATGTTTTTATATAAAAATTAATCCAAAATATTTGATGTTTTATACATAATCGGGTTTTATGTATAATATAAATTATATATAAATGGAGTGTTCATTATATAATAGATGTATTCAACTAACAGCTTAAAATATTTGGCGGAGAAGGTACACACCACGTGGAAAACATAACGCCCTAGCAGTGCTGGTCCGAGGCAAGTTTTAGGATGGAGCGAGATCCTATTATGGCGCCCCCCTTGGTTGCCCCTAATTTTTACCCTTTAATTTTCTTTACCACTGAGGCGCCCCTAGGACTTAGCGCCTGGAGCGGATGCTCCGTTCGCCCTATGGTAGGGCCGGCTCTGCGCCCTAGTATTCAAATTGAGATTTGTGTCGGTGATAGAAGAAAACACTTCACCCCACAGTGGATCAGCAGAGGTATTTTTGAAGTTTATCTTTGAAATGACGATCGAATATGAATAATAACTGTAAATATGGAAATAAATAAATGTAAAACTGGAAATTGTAAGCTTGTAATTACTGAAAATTCCAAGCTTTCATGCAACGAAAGTTGAAATGGGGCATTTAAAGGAATGGGATGTACACAGCTGTTTATATAATACATTATGTTATTTTTTAATTAAATTAATTTACTTAATTTGTTTTAAAAACTAATTATCATTTTTTATTCAGCATAAAAATTTCAGTAAAAGAAGATTCAATACACTTGTATCTTTATCTAAAAGAAATTGATGAAACTCTTTTAAATATTTTTCTCTAAAAGTCTGAAAAGTCTTTTAAAATAAAATTACTAAATTTTTATATAAATAAAATCTTAATAAAATCAACGATTCTTAAATTCATATATTAAGTGGATTCTATTGATAATAAACAAATACTTCTGACTAATCAGTAAACAAAATTTAAAAATATATTAAAAATTTATAATTTTCAAAAAGAATAATAGGTCTATCTTATTATAAATATCAATTTTTAATTTTCTACCAAAACTTTCAATTTATTCTTAACTACACTTGCTGTAATTTTAATTTTTACTTTCCCGGCTGTTATATATAACAGAGGAAAAGTATGGAAATCAGACAAAGTGTCACCCTTTAAGATTTTCACATTTATGGACTTAGGACGTCAAGAAATGCCACGGAACGTCAAGAAATGCAAAAAGAATTCGGGGGTTTTTCTGTTTGTATGGATGTTAGCGTATGTAGGAAGCACGATTTTGTTTACTCTGTTTGAAGCTTAATAACTCCTGTGCTTTTTGTCGAAATTTTCTGAAATTTTGTAGAGTTGTTTATTTATTAGAGGAATTGATGCTATTAAATTTTGGTGGTTAAAGGTCGAGAGGGTGGGAAGATAATGGGGATCGCATGTATCTCCAGTAGGGTCGGACTTAATAGCAATTTTACTTATTCGCATTTACAACCTTTTTTTTTAAATATAAAACTCATCCCTACCCTTAAAATTAAACTTTTTTGCCATTTTATAATAGTTAAAAATATAAAAAGTTTTTGAAATAAATAATCATAACAGATAGCGCTACCAAATGTTGCCGGGAACGTTGAGCAACTCGTTTCTGATTTATTTATTACTGTGTGTTTTACACATAACAAAGCTGAAAAATAGTTATAAGTTTATTTTAGTTAACATATATAAATAAATTAACACAGTAATTGATTGGAAACAGATAATACTGTAATATATTTTAGCGATAAAACTTTAAAAACAAATAAATAATTTATGATAATTTCTCACAACAAAAACTGAGGAGTTACTTGTATTAAACTATGAATCACGTTAATTTCGGTTTGTATAATATAACAAATGTATACTGCATTTAATTACTTAATAATTTATATTTAAATTTTAATCTACTTTTAATAATTAAACAAATTTTATAAGAAAGTAAGATAATATTAAACTAATTAATGAACAACTAATAATATAGTAAAGTATCATATACATGCTTGTTAAGTAAATAATATAATTGTTTGAATAATAAATCCAAAATTAAAAGAAAATATCAGTTTTTCATATTAGGTTACCTTTTTCTTATGTTATTACTCATAAATTAAATTTAATTAAGGGAAATATTATAGAAATAGGATTCCGGTTATTAGCACATTTTATATTTAAATATTTACATTTTATATTTAAAAGCAAATAATTTCACACAATGTATTTTCAAATCAATTTATAGAAAAATATATAAGGTATATAATATTACACGCATCTACTTGATAATCTATTTTGACTTGAAGGTATAAATTTCATTTTATTTTTACATTAAACATCGTTATTTCTGGACATAAAATATAATTAAAATTTACAGTAGCAAAATAGAAAAATTTATTGCAGTTTCTTGATCCTTAAAATTATTTGTAATTATTAAACGCTTTTATTTAACTTACTTTGTAGCATTACTGTACCACAAATCTTGCAACTCAAATTTCATCCACTTCTAATTAAGATTGAAGAATGAAACTTTGAGGATCTACCCAAGTCCTATGGCAATGCATTTTAATGATGTTTTAGGGAAGTCCCCCCGCCACCATCACAATATTAACTTAAATTAAATTAGGAAGCATCTGTCAATATAAGTGAAAACAATATTTCTTACATATAAGAGAAAATATTACAAAGCCACAAACTTATAAATTCTCCCAAACTTTATCAGTAATTAAATCGAATTTAAAGCAGAGGAATCAAGCCCCCTAAAACAAAAGATACCAAAATCGCCTCTTCCACACAAAATCTTCACGGTTCTCTGGAATAACTATTCAAGAAATATAATGAATTACACCTTGCCTGTATAAAAAAATAAAACAATAAGAGACACATCTTGATTATAGTATGTCTGTATATAATGAATTATCGAAAACATTCAGTTCTTACACCAATTATTACCTATACTTTTATTCATTTTTTTCTATTAATACCACGTAAAAAGTTATCAAAAAGATTAGCAAGGAGAAACCAGACTATCAGCTCTAATCCCCACTTATGAAATTAATGTCATGTTCTTTACAAGTACTAATGAAAGAACGAGTGTAGTCTACACAATCTCTGCCAAATACTTAAAACTCACCTTACTTAAACGAGAGTCATCAAGTCCTAATAAGCCAATTCCCCAACCTCCTAAAAATTAAAAGTTTTATAAGAGTCAAAGAACATTCCAACATAATTAAACCCGGTGTGCAACGAGGTAAGCAAAACTTTTTAATATACTCGACCTGTATACCATCATCATTTATTAAATTAAAACCCCAAATTTCTGAGGCGTATATCAAAGAGGGCAAAACCACAGTTTTCAATAAGCATAAGTAATCATTTAAATTTCGTAATCTATTAGATTTCACCAATTAAATAATTTTTTTTCGTAAATAGTCTAGCATAAATCTTCTTATTATAGAAGATTCGTGCTAGACTATTGCGTACGAAATGAATCGTAAGCCGAAAAGGGTGACTTTTATATATTTGTAATTTAAAATGACATGATATATATATATACAGAATTCTCTATGTTAAATATTATCAGTTAGTTTAGACTTGTCGATCACATTAATAATTGCGATTAAACTGATGAAGCTTTGCTAATGATATTAACAGGATTAAATACGTGTAAAATGGAAATCCTGATATATGCAATGAATTAGATATAGGAATTTACAGCTATATTTTCTTTTATCAAAAATACTACCAAGAATTAAAAAATTCTTATCTTATCAGAGCATTAATATATAGAATTTTAGTTTAGTTTTAATCATATTTTTATATTTAAAAAGCATTATATCGTATAAAATTATTTGAAGATAGACTTTCTTGTGTAAATTCTCAAGTAACTACTAACATTAGTCGATCGTCTGTCCATCTACACAAACATTACCTAAATGACTAAACAGATTTTGACGACATTTAGTATTAGGTCGATAATTTTTGTCAATATCTCTATTACTAAATTCCTCACACCAAACCATTAAGATCTACGAAATTACAAATAAACTTCTGCAGTTAAATTTGCGTATCTCTTTCGTTTTGAATGTTAAATATGCATTTAAATGAATTAAATGAAATCTCTTTCTTGTTCATTTAACTGTAATTTATAAAAATTTATCTTCAAATTAAGTTTTGATAGCAATCATTCCTGATAATATAAATTTCTTTATGAAGAATTTTTGTTTTATATATTCTTTAATGTAAAATTTTAAGTTACATTATATTCTAACAATATACAATAATAGTACATATATTTTATTTATTTACAACAGATTTCTGCTTATATTTATGCTAGAATCAGATTATTCCTAAAGTATTTGAGTCTGTACTTAAATTCTCTTTTTTAAATTCAATATTTAAATACTTTCTTCAATATAATATAACTGTGATATAACCATCATATGTTCTATTATTTAGTTAGATAATGATAAATATATTTAAATATTGTCTAAATAATTATATGTATTTAATATGAAACTCCATAAAAATACATATATTGTATTTTCATATTTATTATAGACTAATAATTTTATCCTTCCAATTATTTTAAAATAGAATCATTATTACAAAAATGTAAATAAATACAAAATAAACATAAATTTATATGTTGGGCGAGGAAGAATCTATAAAGATGCTAAGTATTTCTCTCATTTTGTTGTCATCGTCGAAGCAGTTGAGTCCATTCCATCCGGTTCATTTTGGTGGAGACTCACTAGTGGCCGAGTGAATAAAATTACTAAAAACTAGTCCTGGATTCTTGTTTAACCAACAGGTTGTCCATGTGAAGTTTTCCGGGTTTTCTTCACGTGTATAACACCTAAGAGGGGGTAGTTTCTCATAGAAAGTCCACCTAAGAGGATGCTTTTGGCAGGTGGTGCTTTATTCCATTAATCCAATCCAAATTTTTTTTTTTTTTTTTGGTGGAATTTCTTAATTCAATTTTTTTTTCGCTGAATTACATAACTTAATATACGAAAATCTTTAAAAATTATTATTTTCTTCTCTCTGGATTTTTTCTCGATTCGGATTGCATTTTTTTTTTTTTTTTAAATCTCTCAACGTGATTTGAATTTCTTATTCCATTCTTTTCACATGATCCAAACAACGTTTTCGCATATTATAGAAATCCACTCTGCAATATTATTTCGTCTTTCTATGATTTAAAACGAGAAAATTATGGAGATTTTCATTTATTTTGTCTTATAACTACGAATATATATTTTAGTGAATTTTTATCCCAAATCATTTTATATACAATTCAAAAAATGAATAAAAAAAGAATACTTTTTTAGTTCATCATTTAATCTCTTGATAAATCATCTTGATTTATATATTTATTTCGCAAATATTGCAATTTCTTATTAAGCAGCAAACATACATTTTTGCCTTTGCCTCAGGGGTTCAAGAAAATTTTACTTGGATTCAACATCCATATCGATTATCTTTAAATTTTATTCTGAAAGATTCGACAATATTACAAGCATCAGGACGGCTTCCAAGTGAAGAATCTCTTGGAGAGAAGTATATTAAAACTAATAACGCCAGCTTTGTAGAATTTTCCATTAACCTATTGTCATTCTTCAATCTATAAACTCTCAAAATTGAAGAGAACAAGTTTTTATCAAGTCTATATTATCTTATTTTCAATAGTTTTGCCCTCCTATTAAATTACTTTATTGTACTTGATAATTTCATAAACACTTATTTGACATCTCAAGTAGCTAGTAAAGGACTCAAATTTTGAGTATAGTTTCTGTATGTATTCAATAGAATTAAGCGTGTGAAGTTAACGTGTAAGGAAGCGAAAGAAGAAAATAATGCATCTGTCACATTTTTCAAATATTTCAATAATTGTTATTGTATTTAACAACATATTTGTTAAACTAATATCAACATTAATGTCAGCTGACCGCATAATATTCTGGTAACTGTCCTTCTGAGTAATCCGAAGCAGAATTTGCTCCAGGCGATTTCGCTGGCGTAAATCTGTCAAATACGATATATTTATATCTCATTATAGGTGATATAGTTGCAGAACTACTGAAAACTGTGAATTTTCTTTTGTAAGATAAGTCATGAATTTTAATTCCCTATTTGCTATTAAATTCTAGCTACTATTATTTTTCATTATGTTTCGTGTCTGCAAGATGAAATTATTTTATTTAATTCTTATGAGTAACAACGTGATAGCTTATTTTCTGCTAGTATATAGTAAATATGTCCCCATTATACTCATTATATTAAATTTTATAGATCAATTTTATCGTGTTAGTTATTTACATCTTCAATTTATAAAAAAAAACCATGTTAAAAGCAACTTAAGAACAATTAATAGGATCTTATTTTTCTAAACAGAGGAATTTTGTCATAATTAGATATTCTGTTAAAAAGCATACTTTATAAATGTTAAAATATCTCCAGAGTTTTTTCTTCCATAAAAAGCAGTTTAAGAAATGTTTTAGGATAAAAAAGACCAGCAAATTTTTTTTGTATTGCATCTACAATCCTCCTTCAAAACCTATTCCCAATTAACTGAAATCGGCTTTTCTCTTAATATATCTAGTTCTAATAAAACAAAATTTTTAATCTTAAAGCTAATAACGTATCTTATTTTTACTATACAAATTAATTAATTTAATTTTTAATTGATGCTTAATCCTAAGATTTTATAAATTAAAAATATTTATAAAACAAAGAACTTCGAAAACTTCTTTCAATAGGTCGAATCAGTTATTATATTATATACAGTAGATCCCCTATAACACTGTAGATAATTCCGTGTTATATGAATTCCATGTTGTACGAGTCACTTAGATTTTACAAATACGTGAGCCATTCACAGTCCGGAACTCGTATTTGTAAAATCTAAGTGACTCGTACAACATGGAATTCATATAACATGGAATTATCTACAGTATTATAGGGAGGGTCTACTGTATATATATATATATATTATTGTACTTGATAACTTATGTTTCTGTGTACATATTTAATAGAATAAAAATTGAAGGAACTAGAGCCAGAACTACATAAGTCTACGTTTTCGTTCTTCTCGGTCTCTCTGAAAATACAGCTTATTATTGGCTAAAATTTTATAAAAATATTTCTATTTAAATGATGACTAAATTATATTTTATAATACTATAATGATACTATTTAATTAAATCCGACAGCAAATATGATTTACTGGCAATTTTAAAGATTAATATCCATATCAACAAAATTAATAAAGTCAATAAGATGACTTACGTAGTTCTGGCTTTATGCCCTTCGAATTATATATAAATTCTTAATTAACTATTAATTCTTAATACCTAAATTAATTAAATTCGTTTAACAATTCTATTCGTATGTTATTTTTATATATTGAAATCACTTTTTTTAGCTTATTTACTTTATAAAAAAAATCTATACTTATGCCTACTGTATATTAAAATTACATTATATATTTATCTATAAAAGACTGTAAACTATATTTATAAAAAATAAAACTACGAGTTTTTTCTCATAGATTTAGTGTTGAATTTTCTATTTTAAACAGTGTTTGAATTATTTGAATAGAATATCTTCTTTAATTTAGGAATAACATATTCTATATTTAAATTATAATTTTTATTAAAAGAATATTTAAAAAATTAAATCTATAGATTATAAATTTTACGTAATTTAAATATTTTTTTAATACTGTAACGTAATATTTTATCAAATCTATTTTATAAATTTACTCTATAAAATCCATATTTTACGATACTTCTTACAGTATGTTTTAATATATAAAATTTAATATTTCATATGTAAAAATATTTATAACTTGTTTAATATTAGATTTATGCTTTATTCAAGTAGATCTAAGAATAAAATAACAAATAATCTACATAAAAATGATTTAAATTTAATTTAGTTCATTCAAGTTGCGTAATATTTAATATATATATAAATCATTTTGTCTAAATATTATTTATATTAAGAAAAAATATTTTTCTTTTATTTAATATAACAAAATATTTTAAAATGAATTATTGAAATATCATATATTTTCAAATTTAAGTTAATTTAAGAAAATTTCTTGAAAATAGCACATGAAATGTTGTTTTTCTTTTAAATTAATTTTAAAAAATAAAATAAATAAATTTAAGATTTAGATTAACATAGAAAATTGGATTTATGATTAAATGTCACGAAATATTTAAATAAATTGTGAATAAGTTGACAAAGCATTTCAACTGTGAAATTAATTCTTGAGAAAATGTTACATCAATGAATTGAATATTTGAATTTCTGACATTTTCCAATTTTTTTTTTTTTTTTAGAATTTAGATTTGAGATGCTGTACTTTAAAGTTTATTTTAAAATATGATGCTAAATTCAAACAAATAATAAATGCAATGTTATTAGAAATTGTAACTGCTACAGCAATTCTCATTTTTATCAAAACTATTTATTGTAAGTTTAGATTTCATTAAAATCAAGAATTGTTAAGGTACAATAGATTCTGCTTAATTGGACCACATCGGGGAATAGATCATTTGGCTCCAATTAACTAGATAGCCAATTATGGGGACGTTATTTCGATAAGTTGAAAAAACTGACTACAGTTTCTGTAGTAGTTTAATAGACTGGTATAATAATGTATAAAATAAAATAAAAAATTCTTAAAAAGTAAAATAATTAAAGACAAAATGCTTATTTTTATTACGATCTTTGAAAAACACTAGATGTAAAGGTGAGCAAGCAGGATGAGAGAACATACTACCACATACCTACAAGATGTAGTGTGTTTAAAGACGTAGTTCTTTAAATTTTTAAATAAATGATGATACACAACACAAAATTTATTAGCTCAAAATACTGTCAAATATAGATTTGCATAACCCAAAAATAACAGCTAGATAAATCATAAAAGATATAGACCATAATATTTTTAATTTTTCAATAGCCCAAAGTGGCTGTAAGTTGCCCTACTTGATCAATTTTGATTGTTATTCATTAGGAAGTTCAGATGGTAAGAAGCTATGTAAGCAAAGCAATGGTACGATCCGTTACGTATGAAATGGATTATGCCATTGATTTGCTTGCCACAGTTTTAAGAACCTCCTCTAGAGTTCAAACTGCCTTAGATAAACGAACTAGATAAAACAGACACCAAAATCATTTTGTTTCTGTTCCAATGTAACTTCTTTTAGGCCTAACGAATTCGAGACGAATGTCCGTAGAATATCATTTTCTACTTTAAATCCATCCTACAGAGTAACTTGTAGTAATTGCAATACTAGAGGCACACTCTCTTTAGTTTTCTATTCAATTACAGTCGTCGCTATCCCAAATAAGCAAAGAGTAGGCCCGAATAAGCGGCACAAATTTACATCAAATACATCGATTTGAATTTGTTTTGGCCCAAATAGACAGCTGTACAATTAATCGGTGGCTCAATTAAGCGAAATCTACTGTATTTATTATATTGTTTTCAGATAAATGTATAGATGTTTATGAATATAGATATGCTATCTTTCATTTTTAAAATCAGTCTTGTGTAATATGTAGGCTTAAGTATTATTATTATTATTATTTCGTCCCTGTGAGCACTAAGAGGATCGTTTTCAGGCCCATTATGAGTTCGACTAGGCCCACATTAGAGCGATCGAAATAAGAGACATGGCCCGACATGTTCGGAACTGACCACACCACCCCCGAAAAATTGCGGGGTTTTTCGACCAGTCCGGATTCGATTCCGGTTTTTCCAGAGTGGTAGGCCTAGAGCCGGATTTAGGCATTTCGAGGCCCTAAGCTGAACTCTGTGTGACGCCTCTTACCAATCCTTCATAATTTTAGAAGTCAATCACAAAAAGAAAAGAATTAACATAAACATATTAATTAAATACTACACAAAATGAAAAGCACAGTATATTAACTCTGTTTTTCAGAATATATTACAGAATCTAATGTATACTTTCATATAAGTTAATTTAATTAATTTCAATTACCAGAATAAATATTTAATAATTTAATACTGTAGAATAAAATATAACGAGTGTTTTAATTATACTATTTTCCAGAATAAAAATGGTACTATTTATTTATTTATTCGTAGGGTGTACTGTAAAGTAAAAGAGATTACTATTAACAGAAACGTAACTGATTGCAATAGTAAATACTGTACATTATAATAAATAATTAACTGTGGGGTCTTAGATAAAGAATTCAAAAATTCAAGCATCACGTCATATGACGTCGTGTAACGTTTTTTGTTTCTTTATAATTGAGATTATAAAATAAAAGGAAAAAAAACGTCTCACGACGTCAAAAGTTTATAAAAGCAGGAAAATTTAAATATTTTTTCAACTTTCATTTAATAAAACGCAGGAAATTTTTTTATTTAAACTTAGAGGAGAAGGTGGTATTATGGAACACTGCGGGTATTATGGAACCACCCCATTTCGAACTGATAATAAAGGCGAACTGTAGCGGAATGTGGCTGAACTGAACTAGGCAGACATCCATAGCAAGGGGAAAACCCGTTTTACTTCAGTTAAACGGTTGTCCGTATTTAATCAGCAAATTTGTTTTTTTCAAAATTCGCAAGTTTTGAATGCTAAGTGAATTTAATTATTTTTAAAATATAAATCGTGTAGTTGTAGGTTCACTGGTGCATGTATTCCGTTCCAGAGACTTAGGGGTACATATTAATCTGTGTGATGTTCACGTTTTTTAAATTTTGGTCTCGACAGACATAAGTTAATTCGAGATGGCGATGCGTGAAATACGGACCCCTTTGGTGCTTTTACAGTAATATGGAACTCAACTCCTCCGAACTCTCTCTTTGCAATCAGACATTCGTCCGGAGCAATTTGGGAAAAAGACACTAGGTAGAAAGTCTGAAAATATCGAAAAAGAGCTGCTGGAATATATATTGTTGATGGAGGTCATATTTTTCTATTATAAAAGCATTTTTGCGATAAAATACGTTGGAGTAAATAATTTGGTAATTACTTAACATTTTTTGTACTTTACTATTTGTTTTTGGCTACGTTAAAGCATTTTTTTGAAAATATACAGTAAGGTTCCATATTACCACCCGATTTTCTCTAAGCCTACTTTCGGACTTTTTGTACAAAAGCCTTCAAAAACCATACTTATAATTACACTAGCGAAAAATCCAATTAGGATGTTACGGCTAACGGGAATCTTAGCCAGGTACAAGTTCAAAGTGGTGAGTTCGTACCCCAAGGTTCAAATCTATTCTGGGGTATACGTTCGTTCTTGCTTCTCGCACTTCGACGTCCTCACAACCAGAGACCAAACCAAAAAGTGTGACTGACCCTGCGGTTCCTCTCGTACCGCGCAGGGTTATTCTCCCAACGACTTCCGTTTTCGCGGTTAGGGGTCTTCTGCCTTAGGGGCGTTTAGTCATAATCCCACGAACAATAGTTTCGCGCCACTGGCAACTCGACCAATCACATGTACAGTACAAAGTGTCCGTTACATAGGAAAATTTAAATTACTAGTTACCAGTACTTTTCGCACCAAAAATGTGGGTGTAGTTATGATACCTTGTCTACAATTCACTAAAATGTAATTGGGGTTCCATAATACCACCTTCTCCTCTACTATTTTAATTAATACTTTGTTTTTATTACAATGCCCTGTGAAATATAGAAGACATTGTATTTGCGCAATAATTGATGAAAGATTAATTGCTTATATGTTGTGACATGATATAGTTTCGTTTGTCGCATTGCTTGAAAGAATGATTTAGAAAACATTGCATCAAGCAATAATGTATAAAAATATTGCATCATATAATCTATAGATCTTTTATCAACTTGTATGTTGTATTGTTTTTACTAGCTACAGAAAACAATGCATTTTTTTATTACATTGTTTCTGTATCATTCGTTCGAACAATACAACAATCGATGCTACAGAATGTTGTTGCATCATGCAATCAATCTTTCATCAATTGTTACACGATGCAATCTTACGATAGATACAGAAACAACGCATTTATCGATGCATTTTTTCCGCCTACTGGTGGTACAGTAGATAACACTACTAAAAACTTGTGGTTCGCGTTTGATCGACAGATTGGCAGCGTGGAGTTTTCCGGATTTTATTCGTGTCTCTTAATTAATACCTAAATAGAGGCAAGTTTCCCGTAGAAAGACTTTCAGGGGACATTCCTTTTGGCAGATTGCCTACTTGTTACGCTACTTTATCCCGTTAATCCAATCCAAATTTTTTTTTTTTTTTTTTTGGTGGAATTTCTTAATTCAATTTTTTTTTCGCTGAATTACATAACTTAATATACGAAAATCTTTAAAAATTATTATTTTCTTCTCTCTGGATTTTTTCTCGATTCGGATTGCATTTTTTTTTTTTTTTTAAAATCTCTCAACGTGATTTGAATTTCTTANTTTGAAAATATTTCATTATTATTTTTCTATTTAGATTCGTAATATCGATCAATAGAAACATATATTGCAGATATTATTTAAGATGTAAAAAGTCCTATGTATAAGTTACGTATGTGTATGTACTGTACAGTACGTATATATATATATATATCTAAACTCGTGCGATAGATTTCAATAATTATCTATATTTATATTTATTTTCGGAGAGAATAAATGAAGAAATATCCCACAAAAATATTGATTTTCTCGAATTGAATTTCTAAAAATAACTAGTGGATTTGTTTTCTTCATCGGATGTTTTTGTTTGTAGCGAAGATAGATAGCCGACAGTTGCAGTTCTACGTTTCTAATATCCTTTTGTCTAATGTCTATCATTTTCTTTTGAGGTATATTTGATCAGGAAGAAATTCCATATGAAATATTGTCTTTAGTTTGAACAATTATACTTTATATGTTTATAGTTTGGTATCAATTCTTATCAAGAATGATGTATAAAGGCGATATAAAATATTATCTATCTTCGAGTTTAATAAGATTTTTCCACATCTTTTCTGAGTTTCTTTCTCTAAATTGTGGAAAGAAAATGATACCATAAAAAAGACAGAATATTTTTGTGTTAATGCACCATTATATTTGTATTAACTCTTCATTTGTACCTGTATTACATTTTTTAAGCAGTAATAACTGTAAATATTAATGAAAATTCTATTTTATAGAAGCAACGCAAAACGTCATAAATCTATTATGTCTGTATCAATCAAACTTAACTAAATTTAATATTTTAAACTCAAATTTCCTGTTAAAAATTGTTTTAAAAAATATAAGAAAAGTTGGTTTTTAAATTATAATTTTCCAAAATATTTTATTGATACTTTACTTTCAATTAAAATGTGTTTGCACTCATTGACAAAAAAATATGCACCCGGATAGAATTTTTCCAATTATTGTACTGAAAATCTTAGCATACAGCTTTGTCTCAGACAGGTTTTTAAATTATTACAGTTGTCCGATTGCGTGCCAGGTTATGCCACTATACTTCTTTAAAATCGCTTATCCCAATAGCCTATAAAAAGGCTGACAGAGGCTTACTGATTTCAGAAGTTTTGGAAATCTTCAAACGTCAGATATGATAGAAAAACGCAGTTAAAGATATTGCTTATAGCTTTCGGAGTTTGAAAAAGACTGCATCAACGGGCTGAGGAAAGCAGAATGGCCATTTTGCTGAATTGCCTGCCATTCGGGTCGTTCCGACATGACAGTGAAGTGTTGTTAAGGTCAGTGAATACGCGAGAGAACAATACGCATGGGACATCCACTGTCTAGAGTCAAGTGGAAACCTTTCTGTAGAATCCTATCTCTTAATATACCATTAGCAGATGCAAATTTATTTGCATAGCGACCATTTTGAGTTTTGTCATTTGTCTCTAACATCGTTGATTTCGATTGCAGTGGTGCCGTGACAGAGAAGTTACCACGAAGTCGCAGTATATTGTCTTTAACGACGAATTTGGGAACGGTGGTCATCGTGTTAGTGTGGAGGACTACTGATAAATGCACCAATCCTGCTTTTACCGTTGAGCTGCACACTCTCTATTTGGACTTTCCTCATCAGCACAGCGGTATGGATCATGAGTGACTCTCATGATCCACAACAAACATTGATAGCAAGACGTTCAGCAAATCCTGAATCCTCATGTCTTGCTTTTATAAGAGGGCTGCAAACAGATATTTTCCAGGAATATCAAAGGCACGTTACCATACTTCCTCGGCCTATCAACTCGTAAGATTTGTCACCCATCGAACATTTGTAGGTCCATATGAGTCACCAACTTCGGCCATCCACGAATGTGAAGAATCTAGAGTGACAGTTGCCACATACTGTATATAGGCACATCTATCGCAGAATAATAACGGTTCTTGTACGTCTATAATCCCGACCGTGTTTCTGCGTGTAACCGGCGAGAGGAGGGTCTACGAGGTGCTAAAGATTCCTTTAAATTGTACAGTTTTCCACAGGAAATTGTCCTTTTAATGTGATATTGAAATCAGTTATGATCGTCATTCCGTTCGAACTATTAAAGTTTCATTTGATTTCAAAATCTGCTTCTTAGTGCGTAACGCTTTTGTCAATGAGTAATTATTTAATGCTACGTACAGCATGTATATTTCTTTACAAGTACATTTAAAATTAAACGTTTACGGTGCAATATTATAATTTGCATATTTGCCAAAATATTTTAAAAATTAACATTTTAAATTAAAGTAAAAATTTTCAAAAGAATATTTGAAGGAAAAAAGATAAAAAATTATAAGAAAAACAAATAAACTTTTCTTCTAATTTTAACAAGAAATTTATTGTAATAATGTGACACTGACACTGTATTACTTATAATTTAAATAATTTTTGTGTGTCCCTTCGACAAGAGTGACTTCCTTAAACTGCAATGAATAAACTTTTTATTTGAAAATATTTCATTATTATTTTTCTATTTAGATTCGTAATATCGATCAATAGAAACATATATTGCAGATATTATTTAAGATGTAAAAAGTCCTATGTATAAGTTACGTATGTGTATGTACTGTACAGTACGTATATATATATATATATCTAAACTCGTGCGATAGATTTCAATAATTATCTATATTTATATTTATTTTCGGAGAGAATAAATGAAGAAATATCCCACAAAAATATTGATTTTCTCGAATTGAATTTCTAAAAATAACTAGTGGATTTGTTTTCTTCATCGGATGTTTTTGTTTGTAGCGAAGATAGATAGCCGACAGTTGCAGTTCTACGTTTCTAATATCCTTTTGTCTAATGTCTATCATTTTCTTTTGAGGTATATTTGATCAGGAAGAAATTCCATATGAAATATTGTCTTTAGTTTGAACAATTATACTTTATATGTTTATAGTTTGGTATCAATTCTTATCAAGAATGATGTATAAAGGCGATATAAAATATTATCTATCTTCGAGTTTAATAAGATTTTTCCACATCTTTTCTGAGTTTCTTTCTCTAAATTGTGGAAAGAAAATGATACCATAAAAAAGACAGAATATTTTTGTGTTAATGCACCATTATATTTGTATTAACTCTTCATTTGTACCTGTATTACATTTTTTAAGCAGTAATAACTGTAAATATTAATGAAAATTCTATTTTATAAAGTTTATTAATTAAATATTTTAAAGAATATTTAATAATAAAAGTAAAAGTTTCATATAAATAAGCAATAAAAAATAAAAGTATGTTAAATATAAACAATTTTAAACACCAATAAGAAGTTTTAAAACTTTAATTCTGTATTTTTAAAATAATGTGAGCTTACAATAAATTACTCTTTATTTAAGTAGAAAATTTTCTTTTAATCTTACCGTATTAAAGTATTATTAAAACTATTTCATTATGTAAATGCAATAAAATTAATTTTTTCCTAAACTGGTATGAAAGAAAAATTATTTAGACAAATTATTATATTTTATTTCTATAATAAATATCTTTTAGGAATATTACAATGATAACTGGAGAGAAATAAAAAATTCAATAAAAGAAAACACAGAAATCCTCTCTTTTTTTTTGTTCTTTAGATGTTTTCTAAACTACACAAGATCAAAGATAAGAATCTGTGCAGATATCAAACAAAAGGATAAAAGTGATATTGCTAAATTTAGACCATGTCCAACTACTTCCTCTATTTATGACTCTGCAGCGATAAAATTTAACACAGTAGCAACCATGTTAACATGGATGATGGAAATGGAAGTTATCTTCACTTTTACAGTTAAATTTCTTTTTTTCTTCTCCTAGAAGACTAAGTTTATCACCAAGATTGTTCATCTCTCTGGAGTTCATAAAGCGAAATAGCGCCATATAAATGGATAATAAATATTTATAATTTTATATATAACCGGCTTAAGTTTCTTTTTTCCTTTATTGGAAAGAGGAAAGTTTCAAATGAATATGTAAATGAAAGGACGTAAAATATTTTTTAAAAGATTTTTGATATAAAATTCTGAGAATTTTAAGATTTTTCAAGTAAAATATTGAATTATTTTAATATTGCATTAATGACATTAAGGGTAGGATAGAGCCTCTTATAATCTATAAGTAATTTAACTTTAAAAAAATGATTGAATATGAAGAAGAATTTTTAAATTTAAAGTCTTATAATATAGTTTTATCTTGTATATATGCCAGCGAGAAGCTATTATTGTGGTAATAGAGCGGTATAATTTATTTTATAATAATAATTATATATATATATATATATATAATGTACGCCATACAAGTTATATTAAAAGCATTTAAGCCACGATGAGAGAAAGCAGTTGACATTTATTATAGCTGCAGTAATCTTTAGCAAAATTGATTTAGTCAAGTAGTAGGACGAATTGCTACACTTAAACGGATGAAGGCGCAACTGATTAGCAATTATAGCAATAAGGCCTGTCACTACTGTATTAATCTATGGGCAATTTATGTCAAAAGACCTAAATAATCTAAAGTAATAGTAATAAATCATTGTGTGATGCAGCACGTTTCCTATTAAAATAATTATCTTACTGTAAAGATTCGTGGTACAAAGGAATTAACTAATTAATACATTCAAACTTCTAACTAAATAACATTTTTTACAAGTTTTGATTAGTGTTTATTTAAATTTGCTAAGTTAATTTTATAATTCTTTTTACATAAATTGTAAATGTAAGTATACAAATTACATATTTACTATGAATTATCATAGTCAAGTTGTGATAAGTGTTGTATTTGAGTAGTTTGCAAATCTTTTTTTATGAAAGAACTCTGTACTTTTGAAATTTAAGTTGGGATACACGAGTGTTAAAACTTAGAAATTATACAGTAATGTTTTCCAAATTTAAATATAGCTATTAACCTAAAGAGTAAGATGCAAAAGTTCGTTATAAATTGTATTATTTTTTTCTTTCTTTAGATAATGAAGGTATTATTATTGACCCCGAATAAATGCTAAGCTAAAAGTAACTTTAAAATATCGATTATTTTCACTGTATAAATCCGATTTATAATCATAAAATAAAATGTTATTTTATTTATTTTAACTACTGTATAGTGTTTACACTGAATTAATTCTTTTTTCAATAATAATTACCGTATAAGACAGCCGGGACTTATACTAAGAAAGTATAATTTAGAGCTTTTACATTTTTAAATTTATTGTTATCTGATGGATAGAAGACAGAGTTTAGACCAGGGGTGTCCAACCCGCGGCCCGCGGGCCGCATGCGGCCCAAGGCAAGTTCCAATGCGGCCCAATAAACTTGTAAACAAAACAGACAAATTTTTTTATTTTATTTTATTTATTTCAACGGCATAAATTTAAAAAAAGAAGTTTCACCAAGCCTTAAATTTTTATACATATTTAATTTTTGAGTAGAAAGGAAATATCTTCAAATATAGTACTTGGAAATGTGTGAATGAAGAAGGAATACTAAATAAAGCTAAAGTTGAGACTCAAAGAATTATAGACCCAAATTCGGGGAAAGGAGAGTAAGGCCAAAAGATAAANTTTAGATGTCTTCTAAACTACACAAGATCAAAGATAAGAATCTGTGCAGATATCAAACAAAAGGATAAAAGTGATATTGCTAAATTTAGACCATGTCCAACTACTTCCTCTATTTATGACTCTGCAGCGATAAAATTTAACACAGTAGCAACCATGTTAACATGGATGATGGAAATGGAAGTTATCTTCACTTTTACAGTTAAATTTCTTTTTTTCTTCTCCTAGAAGACTAAGTTTATCACCAAGATTGTTCATCTCTCTGGAGTTCATAAAGCGAAATAGCGCCATATAAATGGATAATAAATATTTATAATTTTATATATAACCGGCTTAAGTTTCTTTTTTCCTTTATTGGAAAGAGGAAAGTTTCAAATGAATATGTAAATGAAAGGACGTAAAATATTTTTTAAAAGATTTTTGATATAAAATTCTGAGAATTTTAAGATTTTTCAAGTAAAATATTGAATTATTTTAATATTGCATTAATGACATTAAGGGTAGGATAGAGCCTCTTATAATCTATAAGTAATTTAACTTTAAAAAAATGATTGAATATGAAGAAGAATTTTTAAATTTAAAGTCTTATAATATAGTTTTATCTTGTATATATGCCAGCGAGAAGCTATTATTGTGGTAATAGAGCGGTATAATTTATTTTATAATAATAATTATATATATATATATATATATAATGTACGCCATACAAGTTATATTAAAAGCATTTAAGCCACGATGAGAGAAAGCAGTTGACATTTATTATAGCTGCAGTAATCTTTAGCAAAATTGATTTAGTCAAGTAGTAGGACGAATTGCTACACTTAAACGGATGAAGGCGCAACTGATTAGCAATTATAGCAATAAGGCCTGTCACTACTGTATTAATCTATGGGCAATTTATGTCAAAAGACCTAAATAATCTAAAGTAATAGTAATAAATCATTGTGTGATGCAGCACGTTTCCTATTAAAATAATTATCTTACTGTAAAGATTCGTGGTACAAAGGAATTAACTAATTAATACATTCAAACTTCTAACTAAATAACATTTTTTACAAGTTTTGATTAGTGTTTATTTAAATTTGCTAAGTTAATTTTATAATTCTTTTTACATAAATTGTAAATGTAAGTATACAAATTACATATTTACTATGAATTATCATAGTCAAGTTGTGATAAGTGTTGTATTTGAGTAGTTTGCAAATCTTTTTTTATGAAAGAACTCTGTACTTTTGAAATTTAAGTTGGGATACACGAGTGTTAAAACTTAGAAATTATACAGTAATGTTTTCCAAATTTAAATATAGCTATTAACCTAAAGAGTAAGATGCAAAAGTTCGTTATAAATTGTATTATTTTTTTCTTTCTTTAGATAATGAAGGTATTATTATTGACCCCGAATAAATGCTAAGCTAAAAGTAACTTTAAAATATCGATTATTTTCACTGTATAAATCCGATTTATAATCATAAAATAAAATGTTATTTTATTTATTTTAACTACTGTATAGTGTTTACACTGAATTAATTCTTTTTTCAATAATAATTACCGTATAAGACAGCCGGGACTTATACTAAGAAAGTATAATTTAGAGCTTTTACATTTTTAAATTTATTGTTATCTGATGGATAGAAGACAGAGTTTAGACCAGGGGTGTCCAACCCGCGGCCCGCGGGCCGCATGCGGCCCAAGGCAAGTTCCAATGCGGCCCAATAAACTTGTAAACAAAACAGACAAATTTTTTTATTTTATTTTATTTATTTCAACGGCATAAATTTAAAAAAAGAAGTTTCACCAAGCCTTAAATTTTTATACATATTTAATTTTTGAGTAGAAAGGAAATATCTTCAAATATAGTACTTGGAAATGTGTGAATGAAGAAGGAATACTAAATAAAGCTAAAGTTGAGACTCAAAGAATTATAGACCCAAATTCGGGGAAAGGAGAGTAAGGCCAAAAGATAAAAAGTAGTGAGAAAGGTTAAATAGACTTTCTGTTAAGCAAATATGGAACCATAATTTCCCAACCTTCCTCACTTCTTTATCTTTTGTCCTTTCTCTCCTTTCCCCGCATTTGAGTCTATAATCCTTTGAGTCCAATTCCGGCTTTATTTAGTATTCCTTCCAGTGATGCATGATTTGGCTACTTTGCGCCAAATTTGGCTACCCTTTTTTATTTTGGCGTAAAAAATATTATTTGGCGCATTGGCTACTTTTTGGTCTACATCTTATTTATAAATATATTAGTCGAATAAAAATGCACTTTAAAATAGTGTTTTGTCATTTTTTATTAATTAGAGACCAAAATAAAACAAATATTTGTGTTTTTCAAATAAATTTTTGCTTGTCTCCTTTATAATGAATTAATTTATCTATTTCTAAGTAAAAATTGGAAGTGTGTGTAGAAGTAATTTTTTAAAATAATCCTTTTTCGTGATAAAGATTTAATACTTATTACTATAATCTAGA
>NW_019384449.1:203045-234010 GCF_000671375.1 Centruroides sculpturatus | reverse complement strand
TGTCTAGATTATAGTAATAAGTATTAAATCTTTATCACGAAAAAGGATTATTTTAAAAAATTACTTCTACACACACTTCCAATTTTTACTTAGAAATAGATAAATTAATTCATTATAAAGGAGACAAGCAAAAATTTATTTGAAAAACACAAATATTTGTTTTATTTTGGTCTCTAATTAATAAAAAATGACAAAACACTATTTTAAAGTGCATTTTTATTCGACTAATATATTTATAAATAAGATGTAGACCAAAAAGTAGCCAATGCGCCAAATAATATTTTTTACGCCAAAATAAAAAAGGGTAGCCAAATTTGGCGCAAAGTAGCCAAATCATGCATCACTGGAAGGAATACTAAATAAAGCCGGAATTGGACTCAAAGGATTATAGACTCAAATGCGGGGAAAGGAGAGAAAGGACAAAAGATAAAGAAGTGAGGAAGGTTGGGAAATTATGGTTCCATATTTGCTTAACAGAAAGTCTATTTAACCTTTCTCACTACTTTTTATCTTTTGGCCTTACTCTCCTTTCCCCGAATTTGGGTCTATAATTCTTTGAGTCTCAACTTTAGCTTTATTTAGTATTCCTTCTTCATTCACACATTTCCAAGTACTATATTTGAAGATATTTCCTTTCTACTCAAAAATTAAATATGTATAAAAATTTAAGGCTTGGTGAAACTTCTTTTTTTAAATTTATGCCGTTGAAATAAATAAAATAAAATAAAAAAATTTGTCTGTTTTGTTTACAAGTTTATTGGGCCGCATTGGAACTTGCCTTGGGCCGCATGCGGCCCGCGGGCCGCGGGTTGGACACCCCTGTTGTAGATCTTTAATAACAAATACAATGAAAACAACTTTGGATTAATCGTTAAAGTTTGAAGAATAAATATAGATTTTTTTTAATAAGAAAATTTTTCATTTTTTTAATTTACAATTGTCTTTTTATATATATATATAAAGATAAACGATCATTCGTCCATCAATCATCCACTAGAGCCATATAAAATTAAAAAAGAAAAAATCTTCAACTGACACATTCTGTGATTAATCAACCAAGGAAGATCGAAGGGGAACCCTACGCATTATGCTTTGTTTCGGCACTCCGCTGTTATAATTATCTTTCATAATGATTTAAAAAATTATCTTCTTCTTCCTTCATATTGATATATACTAGCACGATATATTTTTTAATACAAAAATGCAGTTGGTTTAAGTTTAACATGGAGTTTCCGCTTGGAAAGAGGAATTTAGTTTTTGGGAAAAATGAACGTTTTCTATGATGAAGTGGCTGACGAACTGCTTTGTATGAATAAATTTAAAAGAGATATTGACGTGCAAATAGCTCATTTTTAAATTTTATGGAGGTAAATCAGTTATTGATCCACCATTTTAAAGATAACTTAACATCGAATGGTTCATTTACATTCCTTTCAATATATGTATTTACATATATATTTAAATAAATCGACTCCGAATAGTCTATTTTCTTTAAAATATAAAAATAAATTTTTATTTTATTAAAGAATAAAATAAAAATCTAGAATTGAAGATAATGTCTTAAATCTTCTTTGGTGTATGGTTAAATTATACTAGAGATGAGTAAATTATCATCATCTGTGACCAAATTTATTCGTATCAGAATTCAAAGCATGGACTTGCTATCATATTCTCCAATTTCAACCAAAAGTTAGGACACTTTCGGACATTCTAGATGCTATATATATATAAATCACTATAAAAATGCCTATAATATCAATGATATAAGCGTTGTTATTACAGAAAAATGGAAATAAATTGGAATGCTTATAAAATTAACATCGTTGATTTCGATTGCAGTGGTGCCGTGACAGAGAAGTTACCACGAAGTCGCAGTATATTGTCTTTAACGACGAATTTGGGAACGGTGGTCATNTATATATATAAATTACTATAAAAATGCCTATAATATCAATGATATAAGCGTTGTTATTACAGAAAAATGGAAATAAATTGGAATGCTTATAAAATTTTTTACACATTTTTTTATTTGAACTGTTAAATATTTAATGTCTCAAATTACTAGTCTAATCCATTATTCCCACTGTCGTCCGCCCGTCTGTCCGTTTGTCCTTCCTTAATCCCGAAAAAGGTGTTAGATACGACTGTATTGTTAAAGGAAAAGTCTGATATAGAGGGGCAAACCACTACTAATGTGAGGTGGAGAGCATATATTTTAAATTAAATAAATAAATAATATAATTAAAAATTACAGCCTGACATTGTGACGATGTCACATTAAATAATTGTTTACATCTTTATTATGTAGTGATTCATTTTAACAGTAGTTTAAACAGGAAAAATATAATAAGTAGAAAATGTAATCCAACAAGCTTATAGACACTAATAAATAAAGAAATAATTATTGTTAATAATAAATAATTAATGCTTAAATTATTATAAAGAATATTCTATATTTAATTATGACATTTTTTTTTTGCACTATTAAACTTAATTTATTCTTGTGTTCTTTATATTTAAGCATGGAATAGAAGGAATTTATGATGGATTGTATTTTATCCAATTGATATCGATACAAAACTAAAATTTAATGCTGGTCTTTCTAATAAAATTTTTACGTTACATATGTATCAATCAAATTAAAAGTATAAAGAATTTATAGGCCAGAAGCTAAAAGAATTTCATTATATAATAAAAAATAAAAAAATAAAGTAAAATTATTATCCTCCGTACTGCCCACATTTATCATAAGATATATTTCAAACACAGAATAAATTTTATGAAATTTATTCAATTTTTGAATTCTATCTGGGATACATTCGAAACGTTTTAGACAACGTTTTGAAATATTACTGAATTATATTTAGCAGAAAAGTATTAACTCGAGTAATATATAGATACAGAAACATTTAATTAAATTATATTCTTCTTTCTGAGCTTTATCTAAAAAAAAAATTATTTCAGACATTGTAAATTCAATGATGTTTATAATTAAATTTTAAATCATTCTAAATTTATATATATGTTTTTATGTATTAAAACTATCGACAAAAACTAGACATAAATGTAAAAAAAAAAAACAGATGATAGATTATCATTGCAATTCTAAAAGAAAAGAATTCCTCTCAACATTCTTATAGCAACTGTTGTATGTTTTACAATGATAAAAGGATTATCGAATTTTCTTCGAGTAATTATTTTTTTAATAAAAAAATTAGCTAGTAAAAATTATTATAAAAATAATCTTTTTAATAATAAAAAAAACAAACAATTTTAAATAATTGATTATTTTCTTACTTAAATAATAATAATTATTATTATTATTTCTCTCATTCATCAAAATTATTTTACTATTCTTAATTAAGAGGCTGAAAAAGAATAAATTTGAATATTTATGTAAATAATAATCTTCATCCCGTTTATAATTTTTTGATGTTCTGTCTAAATTGAATCGATTTAAAGAGTTTCTCTTGTATTGTTTTGTTTAAGGTTGAATGGCGAGCCCATTCTTTTTATTTCTTGATGAAGGAATAATGGCACGATAAAGGATTATGCAATTACTTGGATGAATGAACCAAGCACTGATTGTAAGAAAAAGTACATTAAAGGTACCACTAAACACTAATCATGAGATAGAGGTGACTTGAATGACCTATCACCTGACGAAACATCAAATAACCTCAGGCAGGAAAGACAAATTATTAATCGAACGTTAGTCACACGTTAGAGAAAATCGTAATTTAAAGTAGTTTTAAGAGAATAATTTTAAAGAAAAAATTTACGTTGTTTAAAATTTTTCGATTTATTACTTATAATAATTATTTTATTTTAATATTTAAATTACTGGTTGTATATCAATTGTTTACTGTTTAATTCTGTAGTTAAAATTTATTTTGCAATTGATGTAAATAAGAGAATATCAGGGGTTTGAAAGTGTATAATGTATAAGTACAGCTTAACTATATCTGTATTGAGCAGGGCCGGATTAAGACTTTTAAAGGGCCTAAGCACTTAAAAAGATTATGGTACCCCCATATATTATATATATAAATATAAATAATAAAAAAACAAAATAAGATTTTATTTTTGGAAATAAATGACACCAGCATGTAGTCAAGTTTTTCATTTATAGTGGAACCCTTATTTCTGGATCCTGGTTCAGTTGCACACCATATGGTCCATAGTAAATCAGGCAATGAAACATTTCTGTGGTGTCTCCTTTCTTTGATGTCTTAACACGTATTTATTTTTCCTAATGCTTAATCCAGCCAAGATGTTGAGTATTAAAGTTGAGCTTTATTATTCGTATATGCAATTATTTCAAGAGTAGAGTAATTTTAATTTTGTACTTACAAAAATAATAATAAAATAATAAGAAAGTTATGAGAAATTAAGTTTTTATTAATGATTTTATTATCATTTATAAATTATAATAAGGGTAGTATAGCTATACAATAAGATTTTTCTAGACACATCAAAGAATTGAAGTCTTAAATCGTAAAAGTTTATATATAAATGCAGCCAATATAAGAATTTCTGAAGTAAAGAATTTAATTAAAGAATTATCGTATAATATTTCATACAGTTTTAGGATTAAATTACTATATAAACATTTTTTTCTTAATGAAATTTACTTATGCTTAAAAATAATTTTACTTTTACTTGCAAGCATTGTAATGGTAAACTGTCTAACATTCACTTTGAATGAATCTCAATCTATTTGAAGATATTTCGACAAATACACAGTTATTATTTAATCATTTTAGTAAAATTTTAGGTGAAAAACATTATTTAAATTTACTATATCATAAAATTTCTATCTTCAATTTCATTTGTTTGTTTCAATCTAAGAAACTCTGGCTGTGTCATATGCTTATGCTTTCGAATGTTTCTGAAATGCAACAAGTAACATCATTTCAAAATATAAGGTAAAATAAAAAAGAAAAGAAAAAATAAAAATAGAAAGGAAAAACAAGAATCCATCAAAAACAGTTTTCCAAATAAACTCTAGATTTGAGAGGGATAAATATTTCTTTATATGTCGTTCAATATTTTGAAAGCTTCTTTTCAACAACCTCTTTTGGAAAATACGTAAGACATTTACTGTATATTACTCTCAGTGGCATCGCTTGACAACATCAGCCACGATTTTTCAGTCAAATGGATAAGTTGCTACAAACATAGAAAGAGAATGACAACCCATCTGAGATAAAAATTCCCTAGAGATACGTTCAAGAGTTGTTTCTTGAAGGAAACAAATATAAGTTGATCAAATTACTACAAACTTGCGTCAGTTTAGCGTACATTTCTTTCTATTTTTAGAATGTTGTGTTTACATTCTTTTCATTCTCTTAATTAGAACAGAAGTCCTCGTCTGTTATCATTTGTCAAAGTTGTCTGTGTTGATGACCAAGAAAACAATACTTATTTGCTACAGTATAATTTAAAGAACTTGAACTTTTCTTGTTATTTTATAAAAGCATCAATTAAGCGTATTGAAAAACAATTTAATTAGTAATAGAGCCTTAATCAATGTCGGTACATGCAATATAAATTTGATGTCATTTTTCAACTTAACCAATTAAAAATCGAAATTATAATAAAAAATTAAAGTAAAATGAATAAATTTAGCTTAATTCAAGTATAATTTTATTAATTAAAAAATAAATAAAAAATTCTTTTTATTTTCATAAATTTAAAAATAATTACTGTGCATTGATGAAGATCGGACAAATGTATCGGATGACGCTGTACAGATGCCATTGTACATAACAACAAATGGGAGAAGATGCACTTGATAGCTTGATGTGAACAACATCCTTTTAGAGTAACTCTACACCAACCATCAAGTTCCCTTCCATTAGCTTAGTGAACATTATCTTGGTTTGTTATGTTGCTTTACTTTAAAGAATTTACTTTCTCTTCTCTTTTTTTCTTTTTTATTAAGAAATTTATTAATGTTAAAAAATAGTTTATGTTTTTATCAAAGGACAGCTGCCAAGATNTGATGTGAACAACATCCTTTTAGAGTAACTCTACACCAACCATCAAGTTCCCTTCCATTAGCTTAGTGAACATTATCTTGGTTTGTTATGTTGCTTTACTTTAAAGAATTTACTTTCTCTTCTCTTTTTTTCTTTTTTATTAAGAAATTTATTAATGTTAAAAAATAGTTTATGTTTTTATCTAGATCATAATTAAAACTAAATTTTTATTTAATTATAAAGGAAATTATATATTTTATAATATAAAAAGACAATTTTAAGAAGTTTTAATTGACGTTAAATACTTCATAACTCATTACAATTTATTTAAAATATATTTAAAATTATTTTAATTGTAATTACGACTTTTTCTCCAAATTATCCAGTCAAAAATATTCATTTTTTAATCCAATTTTATAGGATTAACACAGACAATAGACGTATTAATCACGTTAAGAATAAGAAAACTCTTGTTAATTTATTCTTATCGTCGATATAAGATAATAATTTTATGTAAAACAGTTCTAATTAATAATTCTACAAAAATATTCATTTAGAACAAGATTCTCAAGAGATATCATTGTATAAGTCAAGTCATTCAGCAACTATAAGAATATGCAAATCAAGTTTCAAAAGCACACAACAATCAAATCATCAGCAAAATTGTTAGAAGAGAGAGAGGAGAGTGAAAGATGAAAAGTGTTTGGGAATGAGATCATCACCAGAGGACATTACTGTCCAATTATTGGTAACTTCTAGGCAAGTTTGTACAACATTTGCATTCTCATAGAGATGGAGACTAATTAGTAGACATATGGTAATGATGTCACTTTGGCATCTGAATGTCTAACATGAAGTCGGAATTTAAATTTTGACATTTGCTGCTAATTTCGACATTGGTTATCAGTAAAGAAAGCACAATTTACATATTTATTAAACCAGGAAAACAATTTATTTATTTATTTAAAATGTTCTATGCTTAAAATAGCTTTAAGAGTATAAAAGACAAACATTAATTTTTCCTAATTTTATTTAAATAAATGGGTTTAATTTAAATATAATTAATACAAATTTTCGGTTTTAAGAGCTTAAATAAAGAAGAAATAATGTTTAAAATTTCTCTCTTAAATAATAAAATAAATAATAATAATAATTTAATTTCAAAACTATTTTTTTGGAATTTATAAAAAATATTTTATGAATTTTAGAATAAAAAATTGTTTTCTTCTTCTTATTATTTTTTAATAAAAAAAATACTTTTATTTCTGTTGCAAGAAAAAATATTTACATTTACTTTCTTTTTAAAGGTATTAGAAAAGTATTTTATTTAAAGATCTGTAAAGATTTAAAGACTGTTTTCTAGTTACAAAAATACTTTTTTCTACATTTAAAATTTTATTTTCATCAATAAAAAGTGAGAAATAAAAACATTTTTTACTTTATTTGTAATAAACAAACATTTATCTAAATAATTCTAACAGGATTTAAGGATTAAAAATTGCAATAACAATTATTATTTTTTTTAAATTACGATTTATGTTGAACAATTTTATAATTTTAATTATTATTATTTTATTTTATTTTTTTTTTATTTAAAGAAAATTAAAATGAAAAAAAAGTTATTTCGATAAATTAATTTAATTCAATTAACTTAATAAATTAACGTTTATCGTCATTAATTTTTAATGAAAAAAATAAGCAAATAAAATGCGAAAAAATAAAATAGAAAATAATATAATTATATTTTCATTAAATTAAATTATTTTCGCCTTAATTTGCTTCAATTAATCTAATTGAAGGTTTCTTTCGTATGAAATTATACTTAATATACTATGTAATTTAAAACATCCAATTAGTCTTCTTTTATTTATTTGTTTGATAATGGAATAACAATTTTTATTTTTCATCTTTATCATTAAATTACCGCTGATAGTTAAACTAATCGATTTATCTTATAATCAAACAATTTAACTTGGTATTTACTATCGAAGAAACAAGAAAAAAAATTCCATTTCTTGGCGTTATATTTTTGTTTTTTATTGTGTTTTATGACAAAAAATTATGAGATTTTCTTCATTTATTTCCTTTTTTTTTTAATGTAAGATAAACAATCATCTTTAAGTTTATTAAATTTCACATAAAATTCTTCGATTTAATCACAGATTCGATTGGTTAATCTGTGATTAAATCGAAGAATTTTATGATCTAAATTCGAAAAAGTTTGTGTAAAATTGAATAAATTTATTGATAATTTGTCGTTTTATGAAATTTTCTTCATTTATTCCCGTAAAAGAAATAAATGAAGCCATCAGAATGCCGAAATATAACGTTTAGAAATGTAATTTTTGGTGGTTTATAAAACAAGGAAATGTATAAAAAAATAAATAAAATGAAGATAATTTTAATTAATATTAAAGTTTGTAAAATCTATACAAAGTTTTTGAATATAAATCATAAAATTCTTCGACTTAATCATAGTTTCGAGTGGTTGCTCTAATCTATGATTAACCAAAAGGGATGCCAAAGCATTAGCGAATGATTTAACGAGATCAATGTTTGTTCGATTCATTTTAATAATGAATTTCAATTAACTTCTTAATTACAATGTTAAGTTGAACGTCGTTAATTATTGTAAAATTTTAACGATTATTATTTTTATTTTATATATTTTTTCCCCTCAGCTTTCTATACTAATTACAATCGAGAAACAGCGGATTATTAGGAAGATAATAAAGAGTTATTTATAATGTAGACAACTGTCATAAATAATAATTAGTAATTAAATTTTTTAATTACACATGAAAATAAATCACTCATTTAAAAATGGAAGATGCAAAATGACACGAATGATAAATCTTTGTGATAGATACAGGCTATTTTTATCATTTTTATATAATAAATTTCCACCTATAGCCTACCTATTTATAACAGTTATTAAGACGTTACTATTTAATTTTACAGGCCTACATCTATTAATTTAATGTATACATTAGTAAGATTTATTTTAAAACATTCGTTTCAGACATTTGTATAAAATTAAGTTTATTTATTTTACTATAAACTGTAAAATAAATTATATTTTTGTATGTAAAATAGTAAAAATTTAATTGTAAAATTTATAGAGGAAATAACCTATTTACGTCACTCAGTTCAATGATTGCAAGCATTTAATTAGTGTCTGTCCGTTTGTCGCTACAGCAGATGCCTAAACGGAAGAGTAAAAATCAATAATAAGCTATTATACAAATGACTAAATGATAAGATATGAGGAATATTAACAAGTTAGTTATCGTTCCGCGGAGATACGATAGACCCTTGCGAACGATTCATTTTACGTATAGCAGGGTAGCTCAAAAGTCGGTTAACCGTGCTTTGTGTGTTCCGTGTACGTTTATGAATATGAATCATAAAAGCTTATTTGTTTCCTCTTACAAAATTTGTAGAAATTTGACTAACTACTTGACCTTCTATTTTGTTTTAATGATGCTATTCATATATATACATATTTTTTATAGCTTTCTAGAGGGTAGAGACTAAGCTAGGCCTCAGTTCACCTCTCATAAGCCCTGACTCAATTATTAATTTAGAAACTTAGAAGAATTCTCGTTTATTTGAATTACAAAATATTAAGTAAAGAAAGTAATGTTTATAGTAGTGACAGTATTTTTATATTAATAAAGTAATATATGAGCATTTAATTAGTATCAAGAAAACTTTATGTGTATACTTTGTCGTAATAAATTATGCTTATTTTAACTGCAATGCAGATTATAAGTAACTTTTATCATTACATTTTTAAGTAGTTTATTCAGTAATTACTCAGCAAATGAGAATTTAAAAGTAGAAATTTATTAAAGAAAACAAAATTATGTATAAAATTATTAAATATTTTATAATCATCTCATCTCAAACTTGCTTACTAACATTTTTTAATATTATTTAATGAATTTTATAAAATTATAAGATTATATTTTAATAATAAAATCAAATTAATAAAGTTTTATTAACGAGATATAGACTACTAAATTTATTAATTGCAAAATTATAATTAATTTTAGAGTTTGCTCAATATAAAATTATTATAGAAAATAAAATTAAAATATTAATTATTACAATATCATCTAAAGCAAAAATCATATAGAATAATTTATAAATAATAAATGGTAATAAAATTAATTTTAGTTAAAAATTCCTTTGTGTTTTTAAAATAGATTTTAAAAACACAAAGGAATTTTTTAAAATTTAATAGCCAATTATTTTATAAAAATATGAAAATATTGAATGACCATTATAACTGAAAGTAATGGGCAATGTATTTATCTAATGAAACGTAATTGTAAAAATTATTACAGTTATTTGAAGTTCATTGGTTTAATGTTTATTATTTAATGAAAATTTATACAAAAATAATATTTTTTAAAATTTCTACTTTATTTATTCATTTCTTAGCTTCTTTGGTGAAGAGTTTAATGCTTCTTAATCTAAGATTACTTCATTTCTTATTCGTTATAAGGTTCACCAGTGGACGAGTAGATAAACCATTAAATATTGGTCGTGGGTTAGCGCCTTGCCAACAGGCCGGGCATGTGAAGTTTTCCGGGTTTTCTTTACGTTTATAATACCTAAATAGAAACATTTTCCCATAGAAAATCCTCTCTGGAGGAATTGCCCACATATCGCGTTGCAGTAAACGAAAAATCTTATTCGCTATATTGTTGCATTTTTGATGTTAAATAAAATTTTTCATTGTAGAACGTATATTTCGCACCATGTTTATCGTTTCTTTTCTAACGCCTTATTTCGATAGATCTGTATTTTGATAACTAGCTGCACCAATATTTAGGAAAGTAAACCCCTGGAGAGAGGTGCCTGTATTTGAAATTTCATTATTTTCTTAAATTGTTCTATGAATATCGAGTGAAGAGGGACTGTTTATTATGTCCGAAATGCATTTTGAGTGTTCTATATCATGTACTGTACATGTTAAAGAAGCCACAGTTTATTGTAAAATTTTTATTATTAAGGTGTTAATAATCTTTAAAGAATTTGTTAATCTAATTCACTGGTGTGATAACCACTTATGTATATATATATATATCTGTCTTGTTGATTTAGACTAATTGTTAAAAGGGCTAAAAGCGATATATTATTCTATATTATTAGTTTACACAGTGATTGCATCATTATTGATATTTCATTTCTATAAATTATGCAGAAAATTAAGTTTGTAGATGGAAGCTGACACCTTTTTCTTTAAGTTATAGTTCATTCTTTCCAAATAAATCTTTCAATAATTGAATATATCTGCTAAGTTCAGATTTTCTTCAGGTACAGTACATTTACATTTTTATTGATTTTAAATATAATATTCATTTATAATAATAGAATATAATGCAATAATTGACAGAGAAAAATATCAGAAGAGAAAAAATAATTTAGATATATCAATTATAGTTAATAATAGATAAAATGAATTGAAGTTTATATAATCACTCCTCTTTTGAGTATAATATTTTTTTCAATTATTTTGTTCAATTGTTTTAATTGAGTTCAATTTAATTGAGTTCAATTTAATTGAGATTAATGTGATATTTATTTATTATATTTTTTGTTTGATAGATTGAACTTAATTTAGTTTTATTTTTGTTTACGATAGGATAATTCAATTAATAAGAAATTTTTGTTAATTTTTTTCCTTTCTCAGAAGAATCAGTTTTGTTTTTAATACAATATAATATAATTTTATATTGTTCTATACGTAGAAGAAAATAGTAAATTAAAAAAAAAATAAAACTACATTAATCTTTCTTCCTTCCTGAAAGTTTAAAAGAAGAACGAAAGTTGAAGACATTTTTCATTTATTTGATTTAGTGTTTCTTCTCGTGTGCGATAATTAATTATCACCCTGGTAATTTTTATTTATATTTGTTAATTTTATATTGTTATAAAATAAATTTTAAATTAATATCGAAGCCATTTTTATTTAGTTTTATTTTATAATAACTGCTGCACAGGACCATACTTTCTGGCAAAGGTTATATAATATATCAAACAAAATAACAGATATTAAATTCAAATACGTAAATAGTAAATAATTTTACTCATATTATCATTTTTAAATTGTAAATCATCCTAAAAATATATAGAAAATTGTAAATAATAACTTTATCTAAAACCATATCATTAAGACATGATGAAAGAAGAAATCCTTAAGTATAATTTTAATAATTAAGGATAAAGATTCCTCGTCCCTATTATAAATGAACTCTTTCAGGGCAATTTACTTTGTAAATTTGCCTTGTCTTAAACGTACAAATCAGCACTAATAAACATACTGTAACATATTTATTAAATACAGAAACAATAGAATAGAAAGCAAACTAGCAATTACATAGAATATATATAGAAATGCCATTGTTATAAATTAAGTTATCAGTGTTTTTATTAAATCTCTGTTAAATATTATTTATTTTTTATTACATTTTATTATTATTATAGAATCGAAAGATGGGGAATTTATCATCATATCTGAAATTTGGAGTAAGGAATTATTTGAATTCAAATAGAGTTGTATCATCTCTCGACATCAATTTATGTTTATTTTCGATAAAATATTTGACTTCAGCTATGAGTTTAGAATTTATTTATTTAAAATTATCCCATTTAAAAGATAAATATCTTTAGAAGCATTGCCAATAAAAGCATATACTAAAATTATGTAATTGTTATTTTGTCTCACAATTTATTACTTGAAGATTACACATTCTAGAAAATGTTCGTTGTTACAGTAATATGCTTCCTCATCTAGCGATTTTCTCCATAATAAGCATTACGTAAATATAATAATATAAAAATAAGATAAAATATGGATCCAACAGCCGGAGAATGAATGAAATAAAAATATAAAATAGATAATTTTCTGCCTTTGAATACTTCAAAAAATTAAAAAAAGTTGCATTATATTAACGCTATGAATTTTTCTTAGCGTTAGTTTGATGCGAATGCGACTTTTAATTTTTTAGTGTTCAAGATCAGAAAATTAACATTTTAATATGTTTTTCTTTATTATAATTATATAATACGTATAAATATACACACATAATCTTCGAAAATCTTCTATTTGCTTTTCAAAAAAAAACAAAATGTTGCTATGTTAATAAAACAGTACTACATATTGTAATACCCTTGTATTGCATTGCATATACTGTAACTTATATTTATTTTTATACATCTTTTCCATGATGAAAAATATTTAATTATGAAAAAATTATTATTTATACAAATTTTTTAATATTTTATAATTATCCACTTTAAAACAATTTAATATAATTATTTATATATAATAAGTTTTTATTTATTTATAAAATGTAAATATTTATCTTGTCTTCTTGTCTGGGCGCTTTTTAAATGATTAATTCCTAATTGATTTAGAAAATCAAATATTTATTAAGATAAAATAAACGATTTCTTTAACATCTTCTACACTTAATTTCCTTTAATTCTCGATATTCATAATGATTTTGAATGATATTTCATTACAATTCTATCAATAGACATATATATAATAAGTCTATAAATATTTCATTTTTATTAATTTTTCCTAATTATAATGATGTATTTTATGTGTAAAATGTATGTTTTTATTTAATTATGGTTTTATCATTTTATGTTATGATTTCACAAATTTCTGTCTTTAAGATTTAAAACTTATTTTAAGTTATTTTATGCATTACACACACATACAAGCACACATATATTCACCGCTACAGAGCAATTTATAATGAAACCTATACATTTTTTATGCGTAAACATTGTCATAAAAATGATTGATTGAATTTAAAGCATCTTTAATAATTTTATAAATTTCTGGTATATAATGATTCATGTAGAAAACGAATATATATGCTAGAAATACGTAAGGTAATTAGATAAACTGTTACATATTTTGATTAAACTGTGGTAAAATTATAGTATAAAATAAAAATTAATGTTTATAACGCAAAATTTTATAAGAGAATTCAAACAAATTAACGATTTAATTCAAGAAATCTCTCTATAATATAACTCAAAAGTCAGTTAACCGGACGTTTTGCAAGAAAATCAGCAATTTGTGAAAGTGCATCAAATCATTATAACAAAAATAATCTCATTTAAAACAATTTTTGTGAAGTTTTTTTAAATAATAGAGCATCTAAACAAGATAACAATTTAGTTTTTACAATGGTTAATCCACTTTTGCGCCACCCTTATATTGTACCCATTGATGATGTTTTGACTTAAAAAGTCAAAGCAACATCAAATCAATTCTATAATATAATATTGTATATACTAAATTGAATATAATATTAGTTATACTACTGTCGGAGTTATTAATTAATTAATTATATTTATATTTTAATTTTAAATTCATACTAGGTTATAACAAAAGTTTTAGTGTCTGTGAGTACATTGTTACATTAAAATCAAGATTAGTATCATCAACAAATTTGATTATTTGAAAAAGAATGGCTGGCAGCAATGGAAAACAATAACTTATTTCGATTATTATTAATTTATTGCTAAATAAATGTTAAATTTAAGTCAGAGATTTTTATTATAACATGATAAATAAATATTTTGTTCTATTAATGATTCCAGTCAGCTTTGTTTATACTTTTAAAATTATTTCCTTAGTTAATTTGAAAATATATAAGAATTTAGGCAAGGAAAATAGTTTAAAAATAGTTTTATTGATGATAATGATATAATAAAAATCACGAAAGATTAATAATAATCTAATAGCATTAGTGGATAAATACGGAAATGCTGGATTCAATCAAATTATGTAGGCTGAAACTATAAGAGATAACTTATAATAAAATTAAACTGTCAAATGGAAAAATGAAATAAATCGTTTGATAAATCCTAAATGGTTTGAGAACAAGAAAGAAGAAAATCTTTTTTTTATTATTATTTTAAAGAGTTGATCTTGAAAAAAAAATCTTGTAAAATAGAAGAGAAAATAAATAAACTTAAGCTTATTTTAGTATTGGAGACTTTCATAATAATATAATTTTTTTATTTGCAGATCTTGAAAATAACTTTAACATTTCTAATAATAATAAATAAATTTAAGAAAAAGAATTATATAATAAAGAAATTTTAATTGTAATACGAGCAATTATTTATTATGACATCGTCATATTGCCGGATTGCAATTTTTAATCATATTTTTAATTATTTAATTTAAAATGTATTCATCATCACCTCAAATTAGTACTGTAGTTTCTTGCCCCTGTACGTCATACTTTCCTGTTAGCAGTAGAGTCATGCCAGTCATCTATTTAACTCTACAGAGGAAAATTTTTGAATTGAAATAACATCACTACCGGTTTGAATCGGAAATTTTTATATAGTAATGCCCCAAAGCTTTCTATTGCTCGTCTCGGCTTTTATCTGTCTAACTCCATTCTCGAGATTAAGGAAGGACAGACAGACAGCAGATGAACGACAGTGGGAATTTATATGTCTACACTTTTTCAAATTGAAGCCCAATAACATATTTTTTTTAAATTGTAAATTTATGTATAGTTTAATATGAGTTGCTGTTTTAATATATCATTAAAAGATAGAAATGTAAGATTTATATTTAATTAATAAAAATAATAAAAAACTGTGTATGTATATAATCAATTATAATCACATGTTATAAATATTAATATTAATGTAACAGATATAATACTCACTTTCATGTAAAGTGTATATTATATTTCTCCATTAAATGATACTTTCCCTCATTATTTAAATTATACAATCGAATTTAATTAATTTAATAAAAAGAATATTTTTATGTTTGAATTTCTGTATTAACGAATTTTATAAATTTTAAAAGCTAAAATAATACAGAATTGTTCTCGATTAATGTAGAAAGTTATGATGAGAGAATGAACAAGGCAATATTCATTTTATAATTATATTGTCAATCCATTAACATAGTGAATGATATGTTCTGTTATCGCAAGTTCAATTATTTTATCTTTAACCAAACCTACACGTGATCAATACATTCTGCTTCATTCTTCCCTTTACATCTCTTTTATACTCAACAACTTTGATTTATTTTCTTAAAAATTAAATTAATCTTTCCATTACAATAGAAGTTGATGGTAATTGAACTTTATGCTGTGAAATTCGTGTTATCTATAGATATGACTTATATACCTAATCTATAATCTCTAGAGAAAATTCAATTTAAGTTACAATAGACCTACATTGAAATTCTTTTTTAAATATTATTATTTTATTTTATTTTAAATAAATTAAATTTTATATAGCAATTTATTGCTATATAACAATAATGTTATTGNACATATATATAATAAGTCTATAAATATTTCATTTTTATTAATTTTTCCTAATTATAATGATGTATTTTATGTGTAAAATGTATGTTTTTATTTAATTATGGTTTTATCATTTTATGTTATGATTTCACAAATTTCTGTCTTTAAGATTTAAAACTTATTTTAAGTTATTTTATGCATTACACACACATACAAGCACACATATATTCACCGCTACAGAGCAATTTATAATGAAACCTATACATTTTTTATGCGTAAACATTGTCATAAAAATGATTGATTGAATTTAAAGCATCTTTAATAATTTTATAAATTTCTGGTATATAATGATTCATGTAGAAAACGAATATATATGCTAGAAATACGTAAGGTAATTAGATAAACTGTTACATATTTTGATTAAACTGTGGTAAAATTATAGTATAAAATAAAAATTAATGTTTATAACGCAAAATTTTATAAGAGAATTCAAACAAATTAACGATTTAATTCAAGAAATCTCTCTATAATATAACTCAAAAGTCAGTTAACCGGACGTTTTGCAAGAAAATCAGCAATTTGTGAAAGTGCATCAAATCATTATAACAAAAATAATCTCATTTAAAACAATTTTTGTGAAGTTTTTTTAAATAATAGAGCATCTAAACAAGATAACAATTTAGTTTTTACAATGGTTAATCCACTTTTGCGCCACCCTTATATTGTACCCATTGATGATGTTTTGACTTAAAAAGTCAAAGCAACATCAAATCAATTCTATAATATAATATTGTATATACTAAATTGAATATAATATTAGTTATACTACTGTCGGAGTTATTAATTAATTAATTATATTTATATTTTAATTTTAAATTCATACTAGGTTATAACAAAAGTTTTAGTGTCTGTGAGTACATTGTTACATTAAAATCAAGATTAGTATCATCAACAAATTTGATTATTTGAAAAAGAATGGCTGGCAGCAATGGAAAACAATAACTTATTTCGATTATTATTAATTTATTGCTAAATAAATGTTAAATTTAAGTCAGAGATTTTTATTATAACATGATAAATAAATATTTTGTTCTATTAATGATTCCAGTCAGCTTTGTTTATACTTTTAAAATGATTTCCTTAGTTAATTTGAAAATATATAAGAATTTAGGCAAGGAAAATAGTTTAAAAATAGTTTTATTGATGATAATGATATAATAAAAATCACGAAAGATTAATAATAATCTAATAGCATTAGTGGATAAATACGGAAATGCTGGATTCAATCAAATTATGTAGGCTGAAACTATAAGAGATAACTTATAATAAAATTAAACTGTCAAATGGAAAAATGAAATAAATCGTTTGATAAATCCTAAATGGTTTGAGAACAAGAAAGAAGAAAATCTTTTTTTATTATTTATTTTAAAGAGTAGATCTTGAAAAAAAATCTTGTAAAATAGAAGAGAAAATAAATAAACTTAAGCTTATTTTAGTATTGGAGACTTTCATAATAATATAATTTTTTTATTTGCAGATCTTGAAAATAACTTTAACATTTCTAATAATAATAAATAAATTTAAGAAAAAGAATTATATAATAAAGAAATTTTAATTGTAATACGAGCAATTATTTATTATGACATCGTCATATTGCCGGATTGCAATTTTTAATCATATTTTTAATTATTTAATTTAAAATGTATTCATCATCACCTCAAATTAGTACTGTAGTTTCTTGCCCCTGTACGTCATACTTTCCTGTTAGCAGTAGAGTCATGCCAGTCATCTATTTAACTCTACAGAGGAAAATTTTTGAATTGAAATAACATCACTACCGGTTTGAATCGGAAATTTTTATATAGTAATGCCCCAAAGCTTTCTATTGCTCGTCTCGGCTTTTATCTGTCTAACTCCATTCTCGAGATTAAGGAAGGACAGACAGACAGCAGATGAACGACAGTGGGAATTTATATGTCTACACTTTTTCAAATTGAAGCCCAATAACATATTTTTTTTAAATTGTAAATTTATGTATAGTTTAATATGAGTTGCTGTTTTAATATATCATTAAAAGATAGAAATGTAAGATTTATATTTAATTAATAAAAATAATAAAAAACTGTGTATGTATATAATCAATTATAATCACATGTTATAAATATTAATATTAATGTAACAGATATAATACTCACTTTCATGTAAAGTGTATATTATATTTCTCCATTAAATGATACTTTCCCTCATTATTTAAATTATACAATCGAATTTAATTAATTTAATAAAAAGAATATTTTTATGTTTGAATTTCTGTATTAACGAATTTTATAAATTTTAAAAGCTAAAATAATACAGAATTGTTCTCGATTAATGTAGAAAGTTATGATGAGAGAATGAACAAGGCAATATTCATTTTATAATTATATTGTCAATCCATTAACATAGTGAATGATATGTTCTGTTATCGCAAGTTCAATTATTTTATCTTTAACCAAACCTACACGTGATCAATACATTCTGCTTCATTCTTCCCTTTACATCTCTTTTATACTCAACAACTTTGATTTATTTTCTTAAAAATTAAATTAATCTTTCCATTACAATAGAAGTTGATGGTAATTGAACTTTATGCTGTGAAATTCGTGTTATCTATAGATATGACTTATATACCTAATCTATAATCTCTAGAGAAAATTCAATTTAAGTTACAATAGACCTATATTGAAATTCTTTTTTAAATATTATTATTTTATTTTATTTTAAATAAATTAAATTTTATATAGCAATTTATTGCTATATAACAATAATGTTATTGTTATAATTATTTAAAAATTACTATTTCTTCACTTAATTTGACTTTAGATTCTCAGAATTTTTAGTGTAAAAATGGCTTCACATTTTTAATTTTTGCAAAGTTTTAATGATAAAGTAGATACCTTTTAATAAAGGATAATTGATTTAAAATTCCTTTTAATTATTAGACATATTGAGTTCAAAGGTTATTGAAACTCAATGACATTAGATGATGGACGAACTTCAAGAGAATAGTTAAAATTGTTTTCTATAATCGAGATAAATTCATTATAACGCGAATGTATCATAAAATAGACACCATTAATGGCAAAATATTTATAATATATCGTCAAAAATCTATATAAAAAGATTATATCTAAACAATTGAAGATACTTTTAACAATAATTTAGTATTTTTATATTTAAAAACGTCTAATTTAGATGCTAACACAGTAATACTCACGCCATAAAGTATTTATACGTGTTAATCAAATAGTTTCTCTTCTTTAAATATTCTTGTGATTTACAAGTTTGTTTATTATTTATCGATTTTCATTTAAATATCTTTCATAATGTAATTTTAAATTGCTTTGAAAAAATTTTTATTTCTGGTAGTTTACAAGAATGCATCAAGTCTCGTTTAGAATACAACAATTTCTTGTCAGCAATTCTTAGATGGAAATTCTTTCAAAGAATTATGAAAGCTTTTACAAATGTTTATTTGTTAAAATCTTTCGTAATCTGAAATGAAATGAAAATCGCTAAATAATAAGAAAATAATATACATTGAATTTGTAAATCACGTGTTCTGGTCATTTCTCATTCAGAGTCTAAGACGTGTTCTTTCCTCAATGTATACTGTGTTTTATTGTATATTCTTTGAACGTATAAGTGATTTCTGAGCTAATATTTACAGTACACTTTAGGTGTTGATTATTAATAAACATTACTAATTCATATCATAAATATATGCTAAAGAAATTTGAATTATTGGCGCATTGTTCTAACAATTAGTCTATTTACCTGTATTAAATCTCGAAACTCAAGTGCCTAAAATTTATATGTATAAAAATCTTTAAAATTAGAAAAAAAAGGTTTTTCTTAAGATAAATTAAGGTACTTTTCTAATATTACAATATACCAAATGTATGTTGTTGTGGGCATTGGGAGTAGGTTTGCACACAAAGGATGTTTTTGTAAACGGAATTTTGTAAACTTAAAATTATCTTACAGCTAAAACTTAATTTAAATTTAAGAAATAAACAACTAAGATAAAATTTTATTTTAAAAAAAATTTGCTGTATAGATTTATATAGAAAATACACGCATTTAAAGATGGAAATTTCGTTTTCAGATTCGATAAGACGTAAGATTAAATTATAATTAAATTTATTTTAAAAATTAAAATATACTTTAATTCATCACGCACTTAAAAGCAAATTTATTTCGAGGAAAATATGTTTAAAAATTCATTTTTGCACATAAACTTCAATAATGATATAAATAATTCTTAATTAAATAGCAGATAATTTAGTAAATTAGGAAACAAATAGTAGCATACATTTCGTTTAATTCTATAAAATTTATTTGAATTCGCGAATAACGATTTGAATAATAATAATTTGAATTGCAAACCTGATAATTTAGATTGTTTATATTAGGTGATTTAAATATTCAATTAGTTTAACAGCTACGTAAAATAGATGGATGGTTAAAATAAGTAAGACAAATGCGTTCAATTTAATGATAAAATAAATTAATTGATAGTGAAATATATTATAATAATTGCTCAAAATGGCACTTTGACACTTCTAGAGAGAGGGAAAACATTCTTTTATAACTATTAAACAATCGTCATTCAGAGAATCGTATCTCATTTCAGACAACTTTCATAATGATGCACTATTAAATATATCAATATACAGGATAATTTATTGAAAAAATATTTGAGGATTTTACTAAAATTCGAAAATTCGTACTGTAAAAAAATCTCAAAAAATAAGATGTCAAAGTCCTTGTGGTATGTTATTGAAAAATGATTGCAGAGCAAGAATGTGTATACAATTTAACACCTACACTTCAAAGAATTTCTTATAAATTGCTAAAGAATTTTCATTTCTCTAGTTACTTTCCTGGCTCTGTTATATATAACAGAGGAAAAGAAGGAAAACCGGCAAAAAAATGACCTTTAAGATTTTAAAATTTTTAGACTCGGAGGACCTTGAAACGTAGAGAAATGTTAAAAAAAACTCGGAGTTTTTTACGTATGTATGGATGTTAGTGTATGTGTGTGTGAGGAAACAAGATTTTTTTTACCCTCTTTAAAGTTTAATAACTCTTGTGCTTTTCGTCGAAAATTTCTGAAATTTTGCAGGAAGATTTGTGGGATNTATTGAAATTCTTTTTTAAATATTATTATTTTATTTTATTTTAAATAAATTAAATTTTATATAGCAATTTATTGCTATATAACAATAATGTTATTGTTATAATTATTTAAAAATTACGATTTCTTCACTTAATTTGACTTTAGATTCTCAGAATTTTTAGTGTAAAAATGGCTTCACATTTTTAATTTTTGCAAAGTTTTAATGATAAAGTAGATACCTTTTAATAAAGGATAATTGATTTAAAATTCCTTTTAATTATTAGACATATTGAGTTCAAAGGTTATTGAAACTCAATGACATTAGATGATGGACGAACTTCAAGAGAATAGTTAAAATTGTTTTCTATAATCGAGATAAATTCATTATAACGCGAATGTATCATAAAATAGACACCATTAATGGCAAAATATTTATAATATATCGTCAAAAATCTATATAAAAAGATTATATCTAAACAATTGAAGATACTTTTAACAATAATTTAGTATTTTTATATTTAAAAACGTCTAATTTAGATGCTAACACAGTAATACTCACGCCATAAAGTATTTATACGTGTTAATCAAATAGTTTCTCTTCTTTAAATATTCTTGTGATTTACAAGTTTGTTTATTATTTATCGATTTTCATTTAAATATCTTTCATAATGTAATTTTAAATTGCTTTGAAAGAATTTTTATTTCTGGTAGTTTACAAGAATGCATCAAGTCTCGTTTAGAATACAACAATTTCTTGTCAGCAATTCTTAGATGGAAATTCTTTCAAAGAATTATGAAAGCTTTTACAAATGTTTATTTGTTAAAATCTTTCGTAATCTGAAATGAAATGAAAATCGCTAAATAATAAGAAAATAATATACATTGAATTTGTAAATCACGTGTTCTGGTCATTTCTCATTCAGAGTCTAAGACGTGTTCTTTCCTCAATGTATACTGTGTTTTATTGTATATTCTTTGAACGTATAAGTGATTTCTGAGCTAATATTTACAGTACACTTTAGGTGTTGATTATTAATAAACATTACTAATTCATATCATAAATATATGCTAAAGAAATTTGAATTATTGGCGCATTGTTCTAGCAATTAGTCTATTTACCTGTATTAAATCTCGAAACTCAAGTGCCTAAAATTTATATGTATAAAAATCTTTAAAATTAGAAAAAAAAAGGTTTTTCTTAAGATAAATTAAAATGCTTTTTTAAAGGCAGCAATGGAAAACAATAACTTATTTCGATTATTATTAATTTATTGCTAAATAAATGTTAAATTTAAGTCAGAGATTTTTATTACAACATGATAAATAAATATTTTGTTCTATTAATGATTCCAGTCAGCTTTGTTTATACTTTTAAAATTATTTCCTTAGTTAATTTGAAAATATATAAGAATTTAGGCAAGGAAAATAGTTTAAAAATAGTTTTATTGATGATAATGATATAATAAAAATCACGAAAGATTAATAATAATCTAATAGCATTAGTGGATAAATACGGAAATGCTGGATTCAATCAAATTATGTAGGCTGAAACTATAAGAGATAACTTATAATAAAATTAAACTGTCAAATGGAAAAATGAAATAAATCGTTTGATAAATCCTAAATGGTTTGAGAACAAGAAAGAAGAAAATCTTTTTTTTATTATTATTTTAAAGAGTAGATCTTGAAAAAAAAATCTTGTAAAATAGAAGAGAAAATAAATAAACTTAAGCTTATTTTAGTATTGGAGACTTTCATAATAATATAATTTTTTTATTTGCAGATCTTGAAAATAACTTTAACATTTCTAATAATAATAAATAAATTTAAGAAAAAGAATTATATAATAAAGAAATTTTAATTGTAATACGAGCAATTATTTATTATGACATCGTCATATTGCCGGATTGCAATTATTAATCATATTTTTAATTATTTAATTTAAAATGTATTCATCACCACCTCAAATTAGTACTGTAGTTTCTTGCCCCTGTACGTCATACTTTCCTGTTAGCAGTAGAGTCATGCCAGTCATCTATTTAACTCTACAGAGGAAAATTTTTGAATTGAAATAACATCACTACCGGTTTGAATCGGAAATTTTTATATAGTAATGCCCCAAAGCTTTCTATTGCTCGTCTCGGCTTTTATCTGTCTAACTCCATTCTCGAGATTAAGGAAGGACAGACAGACAGCAGATGAACGACAGTGGGAATTTATATGTCTACACTTTTTCAAATTGAAGCCCAATAACATATTTTTTTTAAATTGTAAATTTATGTATAGTTTAATATGAGTTGCTGTTTTAATATATCGTTAAAAGATAGAAATGTAAGATTTATATTTAATTAATAAAAATAATAAAAAACTGTGTATGTATATAATCAATTATAATCACATTTTATAAATATTAATATTAATGTAACAGATATAATACTCACTTTCATGTAAAGTGTATATTATATTTCTCCATTAAATGATACTTTCCCTCATTATTTAAATTATACAATCGAATTTAATTAATTTAATAAAAAGAATATTTTTATGTTTGAATTTCTGTATTAACGAATTTTATAAATTTTAAAAGCTAAAATAATACAGAATTNATATTAAACATAATAAGAAATCGTTAAATGCATTCTTAAAATATTAGGGAAAGTGTATACAGAGTATTAAAGTAGTGATTGTAGTAATTCGGCTATGTCTATTATTTATACAGTATTTGATGTTTATAAAAAGAAAAATCTATGATTTTTTGCTTAATATTTTTTTTTAATATTTTGACGAACAGTGTTAAAATTTCTTATATATTTTAGTAAATTAATAGTAAAAAACGGTCATCCACACGTAATAATCGATCGATTTTTATGCTTGGTGCTATATCTTTGCTGTTACATGCATCCTGTATGTTGGTACTGTACTTACGTTTACTTGTCGTTAAAATGTTATATACACCTAGATTTATCATCATAAAATAAATATATACATATATTATAAGCATTGAGTTTCATCCATTGTATATTAAAATAGAATAATTATAAAGATAATTCTTATTAATTCAATTAGATATTCTCTTACAAATATGGTTATATAAGTTTTCTTTTAAGCCACTAAATTACTACAATTTATTATGTAAAAAAATAATTAAAATGTTTTTAAAAAAATACAAAGTAAAATATGGCTCCCAGAATAAGAAGAGAACCTATATTTATTAATCTACATATGCAAAAGAAAATAGTTTCATGTTCATTACAAAATACAACTTAATATATGTAGAACAAATATTAGAAAACTATAAAACATGTTTAAATTTCTATAATTTATTTGAAATTTCTAACACTTTTAAGAGAAATTTAAAATTATAAAAATACAAAAAAAATTCAATTATTACGTCGTTTGAATTCAAACGACGTCATACGACGTAATAATTGAATTTTCAAACTTATGTTTTATTGCTTATTTCGTTGCTTAGTTACGATGACGGAGTGATACACGTTCAAGATCCAGTACATCGGCTCTATTCTTATTATGGAAAACATTTGTTATACAGTAGATCTATTTTTAAGACGTTATTGAAATGTTTATAATTTTAATTTAGAATTATAATTTATTAAACTGTAATTATATTCAATTTTATAAATAATAAGAATTTAATATTAATTTTATAATTTATTAAAAGGACATTATGTTTCGAAGTTAACGTCAATAGATTTGTATTTAATTATTTATTATTTTCTAAAATATTATAAATTTTTCACTTTTTATTGCATGACATTATTGAATTTTTGTCTCCATTTAATAAAATTATTATTTATATTTTAATGAAAAATAAACAATTTTGCGTGTAAATCTTTACATTAACTATTATAAAAATAGCGAAATTATTTTTAAAAAAATATATTTTTTTCTAATTAAAATGTAACTTAATAATAATTGAATACATTGAAAACAAAATCCTCTAATTTAAAATTCAACAGCTGCAAGATAATTTATTTTCAAATTTATAAGATTTCATATAGAATAATTCTATAGAAAATTTCATAAAATATTAGAATATCAATAAAATTCTTGAAAAGAGAAGAAATTTAATGTTATAGAATATTTTGAAAAATACTCGAATTTAGTAAAAGATGAATATATCAATTCAAATTTATATTAGAATTTCAAATTAGTTTTTTTTTGAACGGTATTATTTATGTATCAAATAATAACAACAACAAATATATTTGTTATTATTAAACAGTTTACACAAACAATTATTAAGAAGTTTAAATATTTAGTTTTAAATTTTTTTAAATTGATCTCATTATAATACAAAGTTTTATTATGTTACGTAGTTTAATTCAACATATCAGTTAATTATTTTCGTCTATTTGGCGTATATTTTGTTTAATATCCCAGATGGAGTAATGACGGATAAACGAAATTTGGCATGGTTGCTTGCGTATAAGGGGTATTGATGATGCTCAATTTTGGTGGTTAAAGGTCGAGGAGGTGAGGAGATAAAAGATTGTAAGGTGTCATATCTCGACAGGGCAATCGCTGTACCTTTGTCTCCTCACTTTACAACTTAATGAAGAAGTTATTTGTTATTACCATTTATATATATATTTTTTTAATGAAAATTATGAAAACTCAAAATTAAGTCTATTGCTATTTTGTAATTATTAAAAATATAAAAAGTTTTTTATAACAAAATCTCATATCAAATGGCGCAACACACAAGGTTATTTATTATAATTAAAAATATACTGTAAAAGTTATTTTTTAACAGCCAGGCTGTAGGATTTTTTTCAAAGCCTTTTCAAAAATAGCTATTTGCGTAATACATCAATTAGCGGAGAAGTAGATGTTAAGGGGCAAATGCAAAAAAAAATTTTAATTATAATACTCTACATTAATGATCCAAGTAGGTAGATTTGAATTATTGAAAACTACAATTAAATTTGTATATTTGTGCAAGAATTCGTATCCCATTCAAAACTCCTATTGCGGACCTAGCCGAATGGGCAAGGAAAACAGAGCCTCTTAATCCTCAGAGTTAAAAATAGGAATGGAAATAGTTAAAAATTAGTAATAATTTTAATGTAAGATGGCCCAAAAGTCAGACAACTATATATATTTATGCCAATTTATGTAAACATGCAAGATAATTCGTGTAGTAAATAAGAAGAATCCCATTTGAAACAAAATTAGTACAGTTTTTAAGCAACAAAGTATTTGTTACTTTATGCAAACATTATAAAACCTCATTTTAAATTAAAAAGAACGTTATAGGAAATAAAATAATTTAAGTATTAANTCTTATGTCCATTCTTTCTTTAGTAATTTCAAGTTTAATTAGTTTCAGATATTTATTATAACTTAAACTTTGTTTTTAACTTTATACTTTACTTATTCACTTGTTTTTTTAGTATATAAACTTATAAATATAACGTCAGGACATAAAAATAAAGTAAACAGATTAAGGAAGTAACAAAGTAAACTGAATAAGTAAACTAAATTAATATATAATGTAAACCGTTATAATCTAGCAGTATTTATAAATAAATGCTGCTGGATTACAAAGTTTACGTTATTTAATAATTTAGAACAGGTTAGACAAACAAGACATAAATTCATACACTGTGTAAGTGTATAAGACAGTCGATTTATTAAAGGAATCACTAATAGTGCTGATTATCAGACAATTTCCACAGATATTTAGCGAAATAATTTTAATTTATTCTAAAAATTAAAAAAACATTCTTTAATCGAATGCTTTTCGAGGGTGGGTGTGTAGCGTGTTAACCTATGAACCTAATGGGCAATTGCCTAGGGCCACCATCAACAGGTGGCCCCAAACCAATCTTTTATAAGAAAATATTTTCTCCAAAATTTCCTTCGAAATAAATGTCTGAAGCTGTACTGTACTGTACATGAGCTCCAAATTCAAATAAGCCTGGATCCCATGAAGTTATAACGCGTCACTGTATATAATAACATTATTTATAATAGACTTTAATTACTTTATTATTATTTTGTCTTTGGTAAATTAATTCCCATATTATGTTTTATTTATAAGTGTATATTACCATAAGCCTATAAATTTCTAAACAATTTCTTATTATATTTTCATGAAAGCAAAACAATGTTTGATGAAGAAGAAATGAATGAATGTTTTCCTTATGTATTAGAGATATACAAGTGAAAAGATTACCAGTAATTTCCATTTATTTTATGTATTATTACCAAAACAAACATCAAGAAAAGACTTAATACTTGTAAACAAATGAAAATACAATTATTAACAAGTGCTTTTTAAAATTAATTATGAATATTTTTATAATATTTTATTTATAAACTGACTCTAATAAATTCTAAAAGATTAAGAAGTATTTATTACAACAATATAAAAAATGAGGACACAGAATGAATTTATCTTTTAAGCATTTAATGTTTTATTTATTTTTTCCACTTAATTATAATAATCTAATCTAAATTAAATGAAAATTATGATTTGAGAAAAAGTAATTTATTTAAAAACTTACTTAAAAACACAAAATTTAATTATGCAAATTATATTAGCTTTCCAAGTAATTAAGGTTAGCAAATTTAAATTTAACAACTTTTTGTTTGAGGTAATTAAAAAATAGTGCTGATGATGAAGTTTGAAGAAATTTATTGAAGGAGTCTCATTACTGAGTCAATAAACAGGAAAACTTTAATTTACATGATACTGATATGATTGATTAAACTCAGCAATGCTTCAGTACTCTGTTTAACACTCAGAAATAACTTTTATTAAAATTAATTACCTATAAAAGTTAAAGTATCTTAATAACAATTTCAAGTAAAAGTTATTAAGTACAAACATGAATTGATGATGTTATGAGTGCATATACAGTATAAGTTAATATATAAGTTCTTTCCATTATTAAATTTTCAAGTTAGATGAAAGATTGTTTCAGATCATCAAAAATATTGAGTCATTAATCAAAATAAAAGTAATGTATTGGAAAGGAATAGATTAAATAAATTTGATTTGAACCTTATGGTTTGTATAATGTGTAAAGGCATTCAAGATTATCATTATCTTATTCAAATATTATGAAAATAATTTTAATTTAATTTATTTTTTAAATAATATCATATTTAAAGTAAATAAATTATTTTAAAATATCCTAAAAGCATTAAATCTTGAATAATTAATATTTAGGATTGTGTATTTAAAACTATCTTTAAAAATAAAAACTTTAAAAAAAACCTTTAATATTTTTTATATGTAAATTAGATATTTATTTAAACTTAATATACATGTTTTAAAATATGGGAACCACTTCGGGTGGTGATTCTTACCAAGAGAAGACATAAAAATGCTCCTATAAATATACTGTATGTTCAGAAATGCACAGTTAATACAGAATAAATACTGTATCAAATTACAAAACAGTATGGCATACCTGTCAGGTTAATTAATGCAAATGCTCAAAGTGCCTCCTACAGGTTTCTATGCAAGTAGGCATATTTCATATGGACTGATGATTTCAAATGTTCTGAATTGTATCTGAACAGTATTATAGGCAACATTCTAGAATAACTAACTGTGTGAATGTCCCCTTTATTGTGAGTTAACTATGCATTTTTCTTTCTTCGGAAATCACCATTCAAAGTTTGTCCCCATACTTTGGAACCACCCTGCATATAATTTTTAAAATATGAAGACGTAAATTATATTTATAATATATTTTATAATTATATATTCTAAAATATATTTATTTACAAAAAATTAACATAAAATTTAGTGATATAATCAAAGAACTGTATGAATAAACTTTGTATCTATTTATCTATTTAAATCTCAATATTTTATAAGTACAGTAGTAAACTTTAAAACAAATTTAATTTATAGTGTTTGCAATTTAATATTAATTATTCAAGAATTTTTTTCTTACATTTCACTTTATTTAAAAAAAACAATTTTATTATTTTATTCCTAAAAAAGGCTTTAGTAAATTATTTATTTACTTTTTTATGCATTTTAAAATTAATTATTCAAATTTTTATGCATTCTCAGAATTTTTGAAGAATACATTAATTTTTTTTTCCTTTTTTACTGAATATTTAATATTTTAAAATTTCCTGGATTCAAAAAATGATTTATCATTCAATTTAGAAGAAAATTTAATTCTATTTTATAATTTTATAAGAAAATGTTTTGAAATTTTAATTAAATTTTGATGTATAAATTGGATTTTGATATATATATAAACTAATGATTTAGAACTAACATACATTAAAGATTGAAAAAACATTAAGTAATAATATAATAAAAAGTAATAGTTTTTTAAATATTTATTTTACAAAATGAATTTATAATAAAATTTTATTTATTTGACTTGATGAATTCCAAAATGTATTATTTTTTTATGTTATCTTTTTAATGAAAATTTCTGGAAGTTTTTGTATATTCTCTACAGAATTTAAAGTTTTTCTAGATGATGTAGTAGTTTTTTTCTCAAATATTATTTTTTCTTTAATTTTCTCCTTTAATTAATAAAATATGTATCTCTACTTTCTTAATTTTGTGGGACGAATATTAATTATATAGAATAGTTAAAATTNAATAAAAACACTACACTCAACAAGCCACCAATAAAACTCAACTGCCTAACCTATAACCAAAGTCTCCTTTTAATTTGTTTTTTAAAAAAAGCGCTTGACAAACTTGCCCCGCATGCCGAAGTTGCCCCGGTCTCCCCTATATTATTGTATATACGTTATTTTTTTCTTTTTTAAACCTCTGTACAGCGGACACTGACGGAAATATCAAGAAACGGTCGTTATTTGGAGGTTATTTTGCAAGAATTTTAAGAAAAGTCCCTGAAAAATGGCCGTAATTTAGAGGTTATTCAGTATGAATTTTAAGAAAAGTTCCTGAAAAATGGCCGTAATTTAGAGGTTATTCAGTATGAATTATAAGAAAAGACTGAAAAATGGCTGCCATTTAAAGGTTAATTCGTATGCATTTCAAAAAGAAATGCCACGAGTATACAATATCGTAATGGTGCTTTTTCTAATAATTTTTAAATATTTATAAATGAAAAATTATTTTCAAAAATATATATAAATAATAAAAAAATTAATATTTTACTTAATCTATATTTCTAAAACTTAAAACTTGATATATATTTATGTAAAAGAAAAAAAATTTAAATTCATAACGACATTTTTTCTTTTTATTATGAATATTTTAATAATTTATTAATAGTTTTATACTGTTTTATATAGCAGTAAAGTATGAGTATTGATTTCTTGACAACAATGATAAATTGAGATTTTAAAAAGTCTGATTTTTAATATATTTAAATGTATATTATTTACGAATTAATATTTATAAGATATTTGCTTAAATTGTAACTTATATTATTTCGTAAAACATTTTATAGAGCTTTAAATTTAAAATTTCATTTCCAAGTTTAATAAATTCTAATATATTTAAAAAAATAAATAATAATA